>NC_058407.1:117746307-117816225 GCF_002201575.2 Neomonachus schauinslandi | reverse complement strand
CCGGAGTCCCGGGATCGAGTCCCGCATCGGGCTCCCTGCTCGGCGGGGAGCCTGCTTCTCCCTCTGACCCTTCCCCCTCTCATCTGCTCTCTCTCTCATTCTCTCTCTCTCAAATAAATAAATAAAATCTAAAAAAAAAAAAACCCTACTCTCAAATAGCTTTTTTATGAGACTATTATAAAGATCTACAAATGTTTATCCTTCCCCCTGCACACCCGAACCAGGAGTCCTCCCTCGCCACTAGCCATTCAGTTTCTCATTCTTTTCCATGGAAAAACTTTCCTTCCACTTTCTACTTAGTTATGGCTGCACTCTCAGCAGCAGTATAGCTTGGCAGCTCCCCTCAGTTTCCTACTTATTTTGGCCAATTGCCACCTAGAATATTAAGTCCCCTGAGACACGCTGTCAAAGGCAACACTCCTGAAACTGCCTATTGCATTTTTTTTTTTTTCCACGCTATTGGGAAGAGCAAGACTCCCACAGGGCAAAGCAATCTCCTGTGAATGCCCGAGGAGAGAAAACCCGGGGAAGAGCTAGGCTCTGACATGCAGCTTCTGGTAAAGTCTACAGAACTCCTTTTAAACAGCCAGGTAGCCATTAACTTTTAATGGGGACTTTTTTGTTGCTCAGTGATTTTTGGAGCCAACAGCTATTCTGTAAGAACTGCAAAACACTAACATTTATTCGGAGGACTATTCCTTCATGTTTTTCTTCATCAGCAAAAGAAACGCAAACTTCTTCCTTCGTCTCCTCTTAACCACTTGTGAAAGAATTTGGGCTGGCTCAGTTCAAGTTCCAAATTACAAAAATTGTGGAAGATAACATTCGTTTTTATGTGTCCTGAAAATATTGGTATCTGCCATTTGTAGACAAAGGAAGTTAATCGGGGAGCAAGTCAAGAATAAGAAAACAGGGCACCTGGGTGGCTCAGTTGGTTAAGCGACTGCCTTCGGCTCAGGTCATGATCCTGGAGTCCCTGGATCGAGTCCCGCATCGGGCTCCCTGCTCGGCGGGAAGCCTGCTTCTCCCTCTCCCACTCCCCCTGTTTGTGTTCCCTCTCTCGCTGTGTCTTTCTCTGTCAAATAAATAAATAAAATCTTTAAAAAAAAAAAAAAGAAGAAAACAATTAAGGAGCACCCGGGTGGCTCAGTCATTAAGCGTCTGCCTTCAGCTCAGGTCATGATCCCAGGGTTCTGGGATCGAGCCCCACGTCCGGCTCCCTGCTCAGTGGAGAGCCTGCTTCTCCCTCTCCCTCTACCTGCCTCTCTGCCTACTTGTGCTCTCTCTCTGTCAAATAAATAAATAAAATCTTTAAAAAAAAAATTAACTAAAGTAAGATTTCTGAGTTGTCCATAAATACTTCTAAATTTGAATTACTATTCGTGTCAAAACACTACAGAGATTTTATGATTACTGTATTCGGTACTGTTAACTTAGCTAATAACATCTGTTCACAAGTAAATAAAGCAAAATACGTAGAAGGAGAAATTGATGTCAATAAGTTACAAGTTTTCTGCGCAAAATAAAAAGTAATCAAAAACAGGTTTCTATGATACATTTAAAAGAATTTAAATTTATTTTAATTTTTCTATTATCTAATATTCTATATCTCGTAAGTAATTTTTAAATTCTTATAATGTATAATTAATTATTTAATGAAAGCTATAAAATATTTTCATATAAGGAACACTCCAGGGGTTCCAATCAATTTTATTTATGAAAGATCATTATGTTTATGTATATAAATCCACACGTGTATTATGAATTTATTTGAAACCCCCCTATATTTAATAAACTATGAACTTTTGGATTACATGCACATTTTTCTCATTCCTCTTAATATATTGGATATAATTGTTCATCTAAGATACAGTTGATTTTCTTTTTTGTGGCTGTTGTTTAGATTTTTATTTATGTAGTCAGACACTAACTTTTAAGCTTTTGGATAGTATGTCTGTCTGATACATCACTTCTTCCAAGGGTTTCTCCAGAGCACTATAAATCTATAATGAGAAGGAAGCATGGGCAAGTGAGTATGAAAAATGTCCAGGAAAGAATCCTTGCTAAAGACTGCACACAATTGAATATTTCACATTTTAAGTTATTTCTATTATGTTATCTCCAAAGGGTCAAGCATTAAGTTTTCACTCACCCTGATGACCTAATTTAGGCTTGTTCCAGATTTATGAGGACTGTAAAATTAGGAAACTTTCATTAAAAAAATTAAGACCCTCTGGATGGTTCCCCAAAGCACATCTAGCATTACTTAAGACTTTATTATTTCAGGTAGTTGGATATATCATATCTACGGCCCTAGCCAGGTCTGTAAGAGTTCTGTGACTGATGCCTAATGGAACCAATTTTCACTCTGGCAGAACAAATTCAAGTTCTAATACTAACTTGTATTCCAGTTTCTTTCAGATGCCAGGAATCAGACCCTTTAAGAGAAAAATGTATCCGAGCATCTGCTTATTAAGTGATATTCCATTTATTTCATCTAAGTAGCTGGCAGGAACAACTGACTAAAGTCAAATCGAAAATAGGAAACAAGTAGTTTTTTAATTACTGAATTTGCTTTATTCTTTGTTTAACCTTCGTTCTCTATTCTCCTTCATGGCCTCAATTTTCTACAAACTTCCCCTACCTCCATTGAGGAGCACGACCCTTCTTTAAACGGGAACGAATGTTCCAGTGCACTCACCCACCTACACTAACAATCATATTACAGTCACGGCCCATTGACTGTCGCTCACATTTTTATTACCCTGCATCTGATGAACATTGATGCACTTGGGTGTCTTTCCCTGCACTGGGAGGAAAAATAATAATTTAAATAGAATTCTAAAAGTTGGCATGTTTTGTCAATAGCTTCATTGTTCCTTGTGTCCATTCATCACATCTTGCCTGCTATTGAAATCTTTCCTTACGTTACAACATTATTAAAGTCAGTCATTATTAAAGTCATCTCAAAAAGAGATACCTCTGCAACTTCTAAGATACTGTCAACCAAGAATCATATTTTCAATATTTCAAATTCTATTGTATTTTCAAGCTTCTGAAACAAATATAATATTCCTGCATATTTCCTAAGATGGAATTTCATGTAGACAATGATGTGAAAGGAAAGATGATGCTTATCTAATGATTTTGGCACTGCCCCTAGATAACAGTACTCCTCTAAGAAAACTAGCAATAGTTTTCTTATTATCAGAACACATTAACGTGCATATTCTGGAGTCCTACATGTCTTACGTTTGACACAGAGAAAAATAACTAGAAAAACAACATAAGAATAGTTATATTTGTGTTCATCTAGTTTCATTAAAATATCCTTTGGGCACACTTTTTAAAAAAAATAATTACACATTATTCTACAAAATCACTTAAGGGATTATTGTTTTCATTTTCACAAAAATCAGATTTGATTAAAGCTTCATGAAAAGACCAAAACACAAATTATTCCACAATTCCTAATTTTCCAAGCCCTTCCTTCAGTTGAAATTACTTAAGTAATTTGAACCAGATAGCTTAAGTTGTTGGAGGTAAAGCTCAGGGAATAAGCCTCCCTATATGGAATGCATGCACTGTTTTTAGTAATTTTCCATTAGTATAGTTTTGCCAAAGTATGACTGTAAATGAGAAGCCATAATTCTGAATACTTGAAACAACTATGGATCATTTTTTAGTTGTTGACATTTGATATAAAAAAATACTGTTTAAATTGCTCGTTGATGCTATTTTCCATTTAATCATAAAGAAATTCAAAGCAAAGATAATCATTTTATTGGTTTACCAAAGATCCCTGATGAAGTGCACACATGGTGAAGAACGAAGTAGGTCCTCAACAGTGTTCTGAACTTCAGCGGAAACTGAAAACATGAGCATGGATTTATAGATCATACATTACAGGCTGATTAGGGAGAAGTCTGCACATGATGTATATTCTGTGTGTGGTTCATGTGTGGGAAAGAAAGAAAACCAGAAAGAGAGGGGGAGAAAGTCACATTCTCATAATGAGAGTTCTCTCTCTCTCAGTAGATTTATTAATTGGGAGTGGAGAGAAAGATAATTCAGTACTCCTCTCTGGTGGCAAGAGGATATCAGAAAAAACTAAAGCATCACGTATAATTTACTGTAGAATCTCCTGTCTTAGATTAGAGGGAATAGGAATTCTGTTACATGTGTATATATGTACAGATGAATACACACATTTTTCTCTTCTGAAATTTTGATCTTAAATCTGTTTTAAATCAAAATGAGTTGAGCTTCACACTGGGGCTGGGTGAGAAAGAACTTTCTCAAAACTTTGTTCAACCCAGCCAATACTTTAAAAGTGAACTAATGAGCAATATCTCTCAATTACATAAACTTGCTCCAAGAAGGACTGCCTCTCTGTATTTTGATATTGGAAAAAAAAAAAATGCTCGGGCTTTTAGGAACAAAGAAGGAAAGTCTTCTCCATCCTTCCTTCCCTCCCTCCCTCTCCACAATGTGACCACTCCAATTTTCCTGGTTTTCCTTTTTAAAATAAAGCTCTGCCCCCTCCTTTCCTTTGACTTCCTTCCCTTTTCCTACCTCCACGACCACAAGTTTGACTAAAAATGATTTTCAAAAATAAAATAAAAATGATTGTCCACGCAGGACCCTTAGCACATCAACGTGGGAAGGAGACGTCCACTCTCGTGGGACTCGGCCCACCTGACTCAGAGGGTCTTCACCCGCCCGCACCTACCCGGGTCTCCCGCGCCCTCTGCTCTCCTTGCTTCTCTGGGGGCTCCCCCCAAGGGGCTGAGCACCCCCGTCCCCTGCCCCCCACCCCCACCCGGCAGGGCGCGCGGTAAGTTGAGAGCTCTGGCGCCGCGCAGCCTGTCTACCAACTTAGGCTTCTCCCAACTGCGAGACTCGAAGAGCGCCTGCAGGTGTTCCCTCTGTTCCGCTTGAAGGTCTCCCCCGGACTGGCGGTCCCAACCCCTGCGCTTCCGACCCCGGGCTTCGGAAGAACCTGGACCTGAGGCCAACTTTTCGAGCTCGGAGCCTCCAACACCCAAGTGCCCACATCTGCCCTTCAGCACCAGAGAGAAAGCGCGCGATGGGGCTTGCACGGAGCGTATTGCCTCAGCGCGACCCGTGGAGAGGAGGGACTCGATCGGAGATCCACGCCGGGAGATGCTGGGGGGAGAGCGTGGCGAACGGCACCGTCCAGGCTGCCTCCTGCGCGCCCCAGTCCAGGCCCCAAAGCGAGCAAACGTGAGCGCTGATCGTCGGTTTCTCTCTTCGCTTTTTGTTGAGGAGAAAACAGAGGGAAAGTCAGCTTGCGCGTTTGTTTTGGTTTTTCGTCTGTTTGCCTCTCAATTAAAAAGTGGCCGCCTAGGCGACAGCTTTGCGGTTTTCACAGTGTAAAACGGATTAGAGGAAAAGCTCCAGCCCCTCTCGACTTTCGCTTGCGGTTTGCAACCCCCGGGGCGAGTGTGACCCTGCAGCACCTGCCCCTGGGAGCTGCCCCCGCGGCGGCCCCACCCGCGGCCTGGCTTCCCTGGGGCGGGGCCCGTCGGGGCGGAGCCAAGGCCGCGCGCCCTCGAGGGGAAAGGAGGTTCCCAGGGTGCAGGTGAACCTCACGCCGCAGGCCGACCGCCAGCCTCCGCTCCCGCGATACCTCCTGGCTCCCCCGCACTGGGGCCTGAGATCTGAGCGGCTCCGGGTCCTGGGGGTGCGGGAGTCCAGCGGTAGCCCCCGGCGGCCCCCTCTCCAACACGCGCGGGAGGGAAGAGCAAAGGAAAGGAACCAGAGTTGGCTTGTTCGTGACCTGCTCAGGGCTCGTAGGCTTTTCCCCCAAGAATCTCGAGCTCGCTGAGGACACTTACATTCAAGAAACGACGAATTCATATGTACACGCACACGCACATTTAGTTAAAAAGAAAAAAGGAAAGAAACAAAAACTGGTCTTCTATCCTCTCCACGTTCACTAAACAAAGAATCCAGGCAAGAGTGGGCTGAAAACGCGGGCGCCGGAGATGCGGAAGGAGGGGTTCCCTGCAGTCCTGCCGCTCCTCCCCGGCCTATTGGCGCCTGCAGCTGCCCATGAGTTTGCGGCGTGTGGGCGCTGAGACCGGCCAGTGTCATCCTGAACACTTAGATCCCAAAGACCCATCAGCAGGTCAACTCTCGGCGACCCTTTCCTGCTTGTCTTCTGCTTTTAATAAACGAAAATAAAAGTTTGCTTTCAGATTAAAGAAACGCTGTTTTGGTTTTTCCGCCCTGAACTGTGTCTTACGCGTCCTTTTATACCTGCAGGGAAGTATCAGTTGTGATCGTCCAAATCGATACCGGGGCTTCCTCGGATGAGGTGCTGCAGGAAGTGGGGCCAAGGGGTCAAGGAAATAGCAGCAGGGGCCAACAGGCTCCGACTATTCTGGACAGTCAAGGCCCGTTTCGGGAGGGAGATTTGCAACGGGTGGAACCACGGTTGCGGAAGAGCCGAAAGCGCGGGTGGGGAACGAGGCTGGTTCCACCTTAAGAGACCGCGCGGCGCGGCGCTGCGGAGGCGCGAGGCACCTGCAGGAGGCGCTGCTGCCCTGTGGTTCCACCCGCGCCGCGGCGCGCCGCCAGCCTCGCAGCTCGCGGGCCTTGGTCCCCGGAGGGGGTGGGGACGCTGGGGGAGGAAGGGAGCGAGTGCATCCGTTAGGTAAGGAACCCGAGCCCTCCCGGATTTTGAAGCGACCTCAGTGAGGCGTTTGCTGGAGGGAGCCTTCCGTCATTCGGCCGCGAGAGGAAATGTGGGGAAGCGCCCTCCCCTGCCCCCACTGCCTGCCTTCCTGCTTCCCTCCACCTCCGCTCCCCGACCCCGACCGTGCTTCCCAGACCCTTTGTTCTCAAGGTTGGGAGCTGCCGGGTGGGGGCTCCCCGGGGAAGAGGTCCCCCTGCGCCACTCGGAAGAAAAGGGACTCTCGCCTCACCCCCCACCCTCAGCCCTTCCCAGCTGAGTCCTCCTCGCCCCACCGCCCCTTCCTCCGCGTGCTAAAGCTTCCTTTCCGACACGGACTCCCCCAGCTCCCGAGCTCCAGCTCGCAGGCCTCCATCGTCTGTTGACCCGCCTCCCTTCCCACTTCTCCGCCACCTCCGAGGTCTCTAGGAAGAGAGTGGAAGAGGCAAACGTGAGGAGGAGGAGGAACCACGTCGCCTCCCGGGCGCGGAGAATCCCCAGGGAACCTTTTAGGCCCCGACCCCTGGGACCCGCCGCAGAGGAAGGGGTTTCCCGGCACCGCCGCAGGGCGAAGGGATAGCCCCAGCGGGGAGGCCGCCCGGCCGGCGCCCCCACCGCGTCGCGGGGAGCCCATGGGCGCACAACCCCGCCCGCCCGAGCGCTGGGGCGAGGGCCCAGCGGTGCGCGGCCTCCCAGTCGGCACCCGAGCCCCACGATAGGAGGGAAGGGGACCCCGTAGTTCATGCCCTGGGAAGGCAAATTGCAAGCGAACTCCCCCTTCTTCCCCTACCCACCCTCTCGGACGCCACCCGCGTCGCTTCTCCGCCGCGCGCGACCCCGAGGGCTCCCGCGATTGTATCTTCTTGAGTACAGTTACAATTGCGCTCCGCTAATTTCTTACTTGGACCAAGGCTTCGCAAAGTGAAGCGAGGGGACAGGGATGCGGGGGAGCAGGAGCCGGGGCGGGAAAGTGAGCGGAGAGGTAGGAGGACGTGGCTGGGCGGCCCAGGCGTGAACGGCCTCCCGGAGTCCCGAGTCCGAGTTGAGGCCGGACTGCCGGGGCAGGCCCACGCCCCGGTCCCGGGCGGCTGCAGCCCAGCGGCCGAGCGCTGCACGCCCTAGGCTCTGGGGATGCGCCTTCTCAGAGAGCCATCTACGCACCCCGCACGCTCGCGACCGTGGAGGGGGCTCCGGAGGAGTGGGGGCACAAAATAGGTGTTTCCCCCCTTTCTCTCCCCCCAGAAGTGGACGCGGCCAGGGGCCATCAGCTCCGGGCTTCCTGGAGTCCCCTTCGGCCTCTGGCGTGACCCTGGACCTCACTGGCTCTTCGAGAGCCGCGCCAGCAGTTCTCTCGGCAGCGGGTTCCCCGGGACACACCCCGTCCCCACCCCCGAGAGCTGGCGGCCAGCTCGGGATGCCAGGCGGCCAGGCGGGCGCCCTGCCAAATTCCGCGTTCCTCTCCAGGAGACTGGGAGTTGCGTCCCAGGCTCGGGAAAGCCCGCAGTTTGGGCTTGGAACTCGCTTGCAAAGCCCCCCAAGGCGCCAGGGACGCCTCTGCAGGTTGAATTCCTGCTCCGTATCACTTCAATTTTAATTAATCTTTTAAAACACCGCTGTCACGTCGCTTGCAGAAAATTAATCAAACCTGAATCCTTGTTGCATAGCAAGAATTTCGATCCGAGTCTTTTAAAAAGGACTTGACTTTGCAAAGTCACGTCTTTTATAGTTCCCTCATTTCCCCTTTAGCAAGGGAAATATTGCAAAAGTCAAGACATGTTTGTTTGGTTCTTTCTATCTTCAGAATGAAACTTTGCTTATTTCTGATCTTTATTTTCTGTCTTTGAACAAAAAATAACCAGATAAATTGCCTACCTCTGTTAATTCAAAATATAATTACTTTGAATGATCTTTGTTTAAGAGCCCAGATAAACGAAGATAATCTTAATTTTAATGTGACACGACCCCTATTTTTCCTTGTGAATAATGAGAATAAAGCAGTCATTAATTAATACCAAGATATCTCCATAGAAGATGGTATCTGGTCTCACTGAGACGCTGAAACATCAGTTGTATTAGTAATTGATACTGTATAATTGAACATGAAGATAGTCGTCTATTTTTAACCTCAAAGCTCAGAGTTTATTTGGTGATTACTGAGCTCCTAATAATTAATTTTCGTTCCTTCTTGCTGCATAAATAATTTCTATGATTCCCAGTTCCCATGCAACACAGAGGCTTCTCATTAAAATCTACCCATCAAAATATAAGATGTGAAGCTATATTGTGCAGCAACCCTTTCTGTTCCATTACTTATAACATATATATGCTCTATTTTTATATCTTCCTGTTACATTCCCCTTTGCTGTAATTTGCCTACTAAAAAATAGAATATAACTATAGTATGTTTTACCACAGCTTTGTCCTTCTGTGCGCTATTGGTTCGATTTAATATATATTAATTAAGATTTCCAGTTTTTCAAGTTCCTGAGAATTGAGGATAAGTTCCAATGAAGAATCAAAAAATTTTGTATAGTGAAGTTGCCATAGATTATACTCCCATCTAACACAGCCCACAGTATCTCACACTTTTCTGTGGTTAAAAATAGACTGCTCACACACATTCTGTTTCTCCAACCTGAATTGAAGATCTGCTCTCAACAGTTTCCTGGGTTAAATTTACACAACTTTCATCATTAAAAAAAAAAAAAAATTCCTCTCCCAAGAAATAGAGAAGTCTTCCAAATAATAATGGAAATTTAGACTCCGCCTTTAAGATATCTAATTACTTCTCAGCATCAATTTGCTGGTGATCCTCTTTTTTACCCAGTGGAGGAGGATTATATTTTTCTCATACATGCAAAAAAGCTCCCTCTGTATTTCTTCAGGATGTCTCTCCAAATAAGTATATTTTATACCACATAAATATTTTTAGTGTCTACCCTACCAAACCTTTACACTTGACCTAATTGTCAGTGCTGTTTCTAAAGTCTTGAGAAGTGTATCGGTTTTCCACTTTTATTTCCCCCTTTGAACAATTAAGACTTTAGGTCAATATATGATGGAGTAATTCTCTCCTCTTGGATTTTATATTTTCCCACTATAATTTAGACTGAAATGGGATTAAAACAGGATCTAGAGTTCTAATCTTGGTTGATGTTTTGGTGTATTCACTGTAATGAGTCCTATTCCCTGGGGTCATGAAGCTCCCAAATGTCAATCAAGCAAACTGATTCAGAAATGCCATTGTTCGACTCCCACGTCACTCGCCTTCCTCTCATTTTATTTAACAATACCGGAGTTCTCTGATCAGTCATTCGGAATATGAGGCATTATCTGGGGAAAATTCACAAAGTGTCTTGATCTTTCTTTGGGAGATACTGTTAAGGGGTTTCCGCAAAGCAGAGAGTGCTTGTTTATATTTCTGTCTTTGGACCGCACTACGGATCGAAAGAACCAATGAATACCGCTTGAAAGAAAATCATACCGTAAATCCGTCAAAAATTAATTCGTCCAATTGAATGTTACATTTCTATTTTCGTGTTGGAAGCACCCTGACTTGTCACCGGAGGAGAAGTATGACCCGGTCTGGGTCCGGTTGACATGCCCTCACTTTCAACCCCGTCTATTTTACCCCATTTAGTAATACTAATGTATTTAGACTGCACTAGTTAACCAAGAATTTATTTGGGGCCGAGGAAGAGCCAACCTTTGCCCGGGAGCTCTACCCAGCCCACTCAGACACGTCCGGGAGTCTCCGCAACTCGCATTTCCCATCCGCAGCCCTGGGGGCATCTGTGCTTGGGTCTCAGCTTCGGGACCGTCCCCAAAGCCAAAGACGTTAAGTGTTGTTACTCGCTCCGAACAGCCCAAATTAATAATCAACCTAACTCGTGGAGGACTTGAGCCTTCATCCAGAGTTCCCTGAAGGTTGCCAGTGCGGAGCCCGGCTCCTGCGAGGACGTCCTCGTAGGGAGGCCGGCGTGGAGGGCCGGTTTCATGGGAAAAGCTGTCGTTTGCGTCTTTCACTTAGAGAGCTGCGGGGAAGGAGGCACGAACCAACCCTCCCGTTGTGGGTTCTCACGAGGGATTCACCCAGAATCGCAACAGCAGCTCTGGCTGCTTGACGTGCCTGCATACTCAAATGCTCGCCTTTGCTGCACACGTCTCCAAATGCACCAACCCTCGCGCCCCGCGCGGTCTCCGCGCCCACTTAGAGCCGAAGTGACCAGGGAAGGCGGCGGAGGTGGGGACAGGGGGTGGAGCCGCTCTCTGGTGGGACACGATCAATCACTTTAAAGTAAAGGGTTCAAAAGTTCCAACCTCCCCTTTGGAAGGGAGAAGACAAGCTCCCCGGGGCCTGTTTCTCTGTGCAGCCCGCGGGTTCCCAGCAACGGCGCCACGACGGGGGAGCTCGGCCGCCCCTCGCGGGAGCCACTTCCCGGGAGCACCCTCTCCCGCCCGCGCAGCCGGGCCGGGTTTATGGAGCTGGCAGGCGGCGGCGGCTTGGCTCCCGCGGAGGAGCGGCTCTCCCTCCGCACAAACCGGCTCCCCGCCCGCGAGCCCCCGGGCGTGCGCTTTTCCCTTTCTCAGCAAGCGGGAAAGGCCTGTGCGGCGAGGCTGGCGGAGCGCGGGCGGCCTGGCGGCACCCGGCCTCGCCGAAACCCGAGCTCCCTGCGACCTGCTCTGCAAGAAGGGGCGGGGGAGAGCGCCAGCAAGCTGTCCCAGAGGCGGGCCGTGCGAATTCCTCAGAAAAACACCAAAACCTTTCAAAAGACGTGGCTCTGCCCCTCCTCCTGTTCTGTGGCCTTCCATCCTGTCAGTCCCCTCCTCGCCATCCGGCCTGGCCCTCACCTGCGACCTTGCCAAGGGCCTAAACCACCGCTTTTCTTCCCCACCCCCGCTTTTAAGCTCCATCTCTTCCCTGACCTTTCCAAGGCCTCAGCTAGGGTAGCCAGGGTGCTGCAGAGGAAATGAAATTGTTCTGGAGATTACAGTGGGGCTGTTGGCCAGAAGTCCCCCCCCCCCCGCCTTTTTCTCAGGCTTCCACGTTAAGTGCAAACTTGTATTTCCCTTCACAAGAATAGACAAATTTTCTCGCTTATTTGCAGTTTTGCAAAGTTCTACACACAGATCAGTGAACCTTAAGCGCCCTTTTTCAGGCCCACATTGTGGAGGTTTGTCAGGGTCCCTGGGCAGTGAGCGTAGTGACAGGTGAATCCAGCAGCCCCAGGGGAAGCCAGACCTAACCCCCAAGACTTACAATAGGGCGGGGGCCCAAAAGCTCCCCAAGCAGCTTCATGCAACAGGTACCCCACAGCAAGGAAGGCTTTCAGGATCCCAGAGCTTAGGCTCTGGACGCAGAACCTGCTCCCCAGTGACCTGAGACAGAGTCCCCACCTGCATCTTTCCCCCAGGAGATTCCTTCTCTGCAAATTACCCCTCAGTCACACAAGAATCTCTGCACTCCGAGCCACCTGCCCAGACACAGCCAGGCCTCATTTCGGCCTCAGCAGTCCCTCACAGTATAAGTCCACTGATGCTTTCAACCTGTTTGTTCTTCCTGACGTGACTTGAGGAGAAAGACAGGGAGAATCAGAAGGGGAAGAGTAAGACAAAAGTCAGGGAGATGCAGAATGCAGAATAAAAGTCCAAAGCGGGGGGGGGGGGGGGGGCATAGCAAAAACAGAGCAATTCCTTTCTTGTCCAAATCGCTGCTGAGCCTTTCCCACACTCAAGAAAAGAGATAACTGGGTTCCATAACTCTAACTTCTCAAAGTAACTTTTTCAAGTGATATTTTGCTCCTGGACCCATCTCTCTCCCCAACCTGAAGAGAGGAAGGAGCCTTGTAGGTTTAGGGAGATAAACAGCTCTGTAGGGCAGAACGGCCTCCCTGTAGCCAGTCATCATTCCACAGAAAGCCCGGGAGCGTAAGGGCCCCAGGAGCCTAAGAGCTCTGGTGCACAAGCAGCCTCCAGCCTTACCCAGGCCCTGGTCGGCCCAAATTAGATTCAAAGGGAACAGGGAGGCTTAGGGTTCCATCTCCTGCCTTGAACATTCCCTGGTAAGATCTTCCCACAGAAATGAAGCTCGTCCCTAGGACTGTGCCCCAAAGTGGCGGCTAGTCACGATGAGTGATAACTGGGATGGGAGGAGACTGGAAAAGACTGGAAGGCTGATGGCAGAGAATGGAGGGGGCATTCTAGATATACACACATATGTTTACTTTTGCCTGACTCCGAGATTCCTCCTCAGACCTTCCGGTCCGTCCTCCCTCAGCTGCCAGGGCAAAACAGAAATCAGCCTCTGGGTTAAGACGGTGGAGGTGGGCGTAGGGGGGGATGCTGTTTCCAACCCCGGCCTAGTATATAAGGAAGGAGACAATGGGTAGGGAAAGATCTGGCAGAGGGCAAGAGAGGCCTGGGCAGCAGCCGCAACCCCCAGTTGCTCTGAGGAACTCATCCTCATTAAAGAAACCCTTTGTACGATGCTGCATTTCTTCCCCGCATTGGTGGCGACCACACTGGAGGAGGAGGCCTCAGGCAGTCCCATGCAGGCATCCAGCAGTGTGTCTCTAGCAGCAGACTCGGTATCCCCAGTGTGAAGAGCCCAGGCCTTGCCCATTAGGCTGGGACTGGAAACAGTCCCCCACCACTCCAAGCTGCCTCTGCAGTAACTACCCCAGATCCCTAAGCAGATTCCTGGACTGAGAGAAACGCCGTTCATAGCATGAATGTCTACGAGCAAGATTCGGGAGGAAAGAAGAACAGCAAACCCCACCGATTCTGAAACCGCTCATGAAATAATGTGAGGCAGTGGGTATTGGTGAATGCAGATACGACGGTTTCATACTCTCGACCAAGGAATGGCATTGTAAAAATATTTCTCCCCTACATAGCACCAAAGGATGTTTTATGTCCTGCTATTGTGAAGCCACCTTCTGTAAACCATATTGTGCATTTTCCCCTGGATTTTAATGAAACAAGAACTGGGCAAAAGTGACTGCTTTGTCCCAGAGCTGAAACAAAGACTAATACACAGCAAAGGAGCAGCCCCTTCCAAGATGTACTCTTCTCTGACTTGGGAAAAAGGCTCCTAGAGTGACCCGTCATAATCGTGGTTGATATTTAATCCTCCTTAGTACAAAGGCCCATCTTTTCACTATGCAGAAGCACCACTGCGATATGACTAGCCTTTCGAGTTATATCCCAAACCGAGAGTCCAGACTTAGACTTGGATTGTCTAGGCCTCTTCTAACCTGAACAAAAAGGATCTGAAGAAAATCACATTTTTTCCCCCCTTCGCAACAAAGCATTCCTAATCACTTCAGCTCGTTGGTGAATTTTTATTCCCGTGTCCACTTGGGGTATTGAAATCGATCGCTGCAATATTTAATATATAACACTCCCAGGGTCATTGCTCTCCTAAGACTGAATTCTCTCTCCCCCATGCCCTCACCTCAGCCGGGTTGCTACCCTCCCACTCCCATCTGTCCAGGCCCTCTGTTTTTCTGTCCACATAAAGCCTTTAATTCTCAGCCCAGCCCGGCAACTTCACGTGTATTTTGTTTTCTGGTATGGAAAGTACTGAAAGCTCTAGGCAGCACTGCACTTAAAAGGGAAAATGAGGAGCTCAGTAGATTGGAGAAAATTAACCTGCCACAAACAACCTCATTAAAGACCTGCCTACCAAGAGTTAAGAATTAATAGCAAAATGGTTGTGGGGGGAGGGAATCCTTGAGTGAAGAGACCTTAAAACCGCTTTCCCTGAAAGGTGCATAATTTACAAGCCCAACCTAATGTTCAGTTTTATTTCCCTTTCCTAGTGACCTGTCCCATAACCTTGTAATCCACTGTGGGGGTGTTTTTCTCTTTGGTCCCTTTCTTCTTTATACACACCCATAGGTTTGCAAGTCCAAATACTTTCTGATATTTTTGGTTCAAAAATGCACCTAAATTGTTTGGGGCCTTTTAATTTAGAAAGACACTTTAAGAGACTCCTGGAATACCCTTTGGGACTTGTTAGATGATTTGAAGAGTGCCCTTAAAAGAATTGTGTTTGGATAAGAGGGGATGTGGGGGAATCATGCAGAAAGAAGCATGAAAAACCAGAGTGAGGACATTTTGTAGATTTAGTGTTTCGATGGTGCTGTGCTTTATTTTGCACGTGAAGTTCAAATTTAAGTAAAGCCCTTGTACTTGGGCTGTAAGTTGCTTTTCTAATGTTTTATTGGGCATTGTATTCTATATTGGCATTTTATATGCATAATCTCATTTCAATGCAGAGCCGCATACTAAATCCTGGGGCAAGCAGATGAGAATGCAGTATGGATATTACACTCAATTTCATTGGCTTCAATGAGACTTTGCACATCGCGATTTCCATTGTAATGGCTTATCTTTGGCTAGAATTTTACACATTGACATGCTATTCCTTTGGCCAGAATCCTGAATGAAGAAACTGTGTCAATGGAACAGCCATAATGATTCCATTCACATTATAGCAGGTAACAGGGATCAATGGTCCTAAGACTATTTATAAAAGATTTCCTGTGGGTTTTTTTTTTCCTTAATTATTTCTGCACTTTTTTCCTTGAAGGAGATCACATTTGAAATCAACGTTGGAGTATACACTAAAGTATTGGTTCAAAACAGTAAGAGATAGGAAATTCACAATCCGGTTGCTTCAATTCATCTAGAAATCTTCCATTGTGTCAGAATATCATAGGTAGTCCCCATGTTATGTAGGATCAGATCCTATTCAGATAAACCAGCTAGAGATTGATACAAAGGACAAGATTTTAGAAAGACTGGCAACCTCCCTAAATCTACAAATTAGTTTTATTTTCCTCCCATTTAATTTATACAAAATAAGTTCCATTTTCCTCCCATTTAATAGTAACATTAAGTTACAAATAGCAGGCTGAAATTGTATAAGATAATATGAAGTTTTTATATTTTAGGGGAACCATGTTTCTGAGGTCATTTTTCTATAGAAGATGGCAGGAGTGTAAAACTGATTTCCTAATTGACTTTTAAATTTACAATACATAAAGATGTAAAAGGATTTTTTTAAAAAACACACAAAGATTTAAATATTTTTATTTTCTTAAAATGACATGAGCAGCAAAAACAATTGGACAATCCAAATGTTAACCAAGTTCTTCTACTTAAAAATGTTCCTCTTTTAGAAGAGGGAAAAAAGTACTATCTCTCTTTTTAAATTCAGATGAGAAACACTCTGGTGGGAGTGATGTACACCCTTTTAATTCTCAATCATATATGTTTAAGGTTGTTCTTTTAAAAAATCTTTATTATTAACAGAAAATATCAAAATTGGCTTTTTGAAGACCAATTTGCCACATGATGTATAACACTTGGAACAAAATTAAAAGCATCTCTGCATTTGCATCTGGCAATGTACTACATGTTAGAACCATAGCCATGTGTTTATGGAGTTGAGCTCTCCTGGTGTTGAGATACACTCCATTTTTTATGGCCTAACAGGAATAGCTCAGCACATGCAGGACAAGAGGCTGGAAAGCCCTGGCCTCTCACCCAGCAAGGAGGCTCAGGGTCACTTCAGGCTCCCATGCTTCCTCTATCAGCACTGGTTTAAGGCCAAATCTTACCCTCCTTCCACCTCTGGAGAAAGTATTGCTAACTATTGGGTGCAACGGTTAGGTAGGAGGCAGGGAAGAAAAGGAAAAGCTGAGAAGGTGGGAAAAGAGAAGAAAAAGGGAAAAGGTAAATAAACCTGGTCATGGCCTTTCTACTCTATCAGGGAGGTTTTACTTTGAATGGATGTAATATCCAGGCATTTGAAAGCTTAACCATCCACTGGTCTGCCTATTTGGGTCCAATGTAGAGACAGAAAACTAGTCTTCCACATTTGCCCCCACGGACAATCAGGGTATTCATTTGAACGGAAGGGAAAAAGAGAGAGGGTGAGAGAGACATGGGGGAAAATGAATGTAAAATGTGCCTTTATTCCTGAGAGATCCAAGAATCTAGGTCCTTTCCAGTCATTTCAGGGACAGAAAGCCTAACCTACTGACCAAGGGGTGGCTTTAAGATCTCTTACAGGTTTGTGTCGTTTCTAACTTTCACAGGAAAGAAGGAAGGCTGTTGCCTAACCTTAGTGCAGTCTCTCTTCTATACTGTTTTTCCTCTCTATTGCTCATCACTTATCACAAGTATTGTGTTGTTCCTGGAGCTGACTTAAACTGATGTGAAAGAGGGCAAGCAATAACAATGGAAATTATATTCCAATTTTGGTGCCCAACATGTGCTTGTCCAGTAGCCCAGTCTCCAGGAGATCTGAGTTTGTCTGTCTGTCTGTTTGTTTTGATAGCTTGGGGAAGAGGGCAGGCAGGGACTCAGACAGTTTCCCTTCTGTTTCTCTCCACTTCCTTCTGAGCATCCTGGCCAGGGAGGGGCCTTGCAGACCTGTGAGCAGTTGCTGTCTGCTAGACTGGCAATATTTTAGGGTCTAAGTCTATTGACTGCTAAGCCTCTTCCATCCAAAAGGGTCAAACACAGACGTATTGATGGCACTGATTAGATGAATAACTGGATCTTACTGGAGAGCCTCTAGGCTGCCTGCCACTCTCTCTCCACCTCCTTCTGTCTTGCTCTAGTCTCTCAAGTAAAGGACGATCCCAACAGCAGGAGCTAAGGCATAGGGATACCCTAGCATCCTAAGTACTTGCCCTGTTTCTCCTGTAGATGTTCTTTTCAGACTACCTGAACACACACACACACACACACACACACACACACCTGCTGGCAGTAGCCTCTCCTAATTCTTTTTTGAAATCTCTCTCCCTCCACCTCTCTGGCCTTACCGTCCCTTGCAAGGGGACAACTACTGCCCTTCCCGCAGTTAGACACCAGTCGGTCCCACAGCCATGGCGGCAGCCGCGGAAGAATAGAGAGCTTGCGGGGCCAAACAGCCCGGCTCTGGGCGAAGAAGTGGTGGGAGTCAAGTAGTGTCCAGGAGAGGGCTGCTCCCCACCAGCAAAACATTCACGCAACTGGGCAAAGTTTTTCCGAGCACCCACTATGGCAATTTTAGGTGCTGCTGCTAGGTCCTAGAAAGGGAGGAGGGGGAGGAATGGCAGTCAGCAGTGCAAGTACGAGAGGAGCCCCGCATGGAAGCCATTGACTGGGGTTTAACTCCACACGTTTTGGGGTCGTGTTTTTCCAAACAAACTGGAGTGATCTTTAGGGAAAGCCAAATACACATGATGAAAACATCCTGTTTTGAGAAGCAGGAACAGTGGAACCACAGTGACTGCCCACGAGGGCGTCAATCAGCCAGGAAAGGGGCTTGGGAGCCCAAGGCTTGAATTCGGTGAATTCGTGCAATTTGGAGCTTTTCTACTTAGTACTGATCCCTAAACTCAATTTTGAAAACAGCCTTCATCGCAGAAGTGTGGGTAGTGTTATCCCAGTATTTGCACGCATCGATTGGGCTAAAATAAAATGCATCATACACGCGCCTCAAAGAAGGAAGAGGCAGGGACAGTCACAAGAGGAATAGCAGAAAGTGCATAGTTAATATGGGTTGTACGCGAATCCGCGAAACAAGTGCTTTAAACCCAGGGGGATTTCACGTAATAGCTAATTTGGTGAGGAAGCGAGTGTGCGCAAGCGGAGGGCCATCTTAGAAGGCCAGGAAGATAGGGAAGATACAGGTTTTTCTGACTGGAATTAACATTTCCTTGTGATTTGCATTTGCTAATGTCCAAACCCTTTCGTACAGTCCACCTAACCCAGGCTTCCCCCACCCCCCACCCCCCACCCCCAGCCCCGAAACGGAGGCTCACGAAGAAATTCTCTTCCTTCTAGCTGCACTGCCAGAGCTCAAAGGCTGCAGAGAGGCTGCTGCGGCTGCTTTTCCCCCCGATCCACCGGGTCTTAAGTCCTGGGAAGGCCGCGGGGCCGAGCCCAGGGAGGCGCTCTCCGCCTGCCCTCTCCAGGCCCGCGGGGCCCGGCGGGGGCCTCGCCTCGAAGTTAATCAAATGAACCCAGCGCCTGCCTGGTTTGGCCCAGACCCTTCCTGGGTCCCAACTGACTGGAAAGAGAACTGGAAAAGATAGGAAAAGGAGATAAGAATGTCTTATCCTAGACTAAAGAAGAAATCCTTTTCCTTGTCTCTCTCTCTCTCTCTCTCTCTCTCTCTCTCTCTCACACACACACACACACACGCGCGCGCGCGCGCGCGCACACAGACACACACAGACATAGACACACACACACACACCCAAAAGCCTTTCCTCCGATTTCTCCAGTCTTCTGAGCCCATTTCAGGTGAGAGAGAGAGAGGGAGAGAGAGAGATCGCGCGTGAGAGAGAAGGGAAAAAAGAGGGAGGGAGAGACACAGCTTTTAAACAAAAGACGAAGAGGCGCAGGCGGGGGTCTGGAGCTCCCCTTCGGGGGCTGCTCGGCCCGGAGCCCCTCCGGTCCCCCGACCTGGCTTCTTCGGGCGCTCGGCAGGCTTGGCCAAACCGGCCTGAGCCCACGCTCCACGCGGCTGGAGAACTGGAGACAATGGCCAAGCTCCAGTTCCACCCCAGCGCGGCTGGAGCCGGCGCCCGGGCCGGCCGGCGTGTGGCCGAGGCGGTGGGACCGGAGAGGGGCGCCCGGCCCCGCTCCGCCTCCCCGCGACCCTCGCCGCCTCGGTCGCCCTGGCGCTCCCGATTCTCCTCGTCCCACTTAGCAAGCTGCTCTTGGGGGCCCGCGAGTTCAAAACACGCCTTCTTATTAATTAAAGCCTGGAAACCCTCGCCACTTGCTTCGCAGGCCGAGTCGCCGTCTCCAGAGGTCGCCCGGGCCCTCTCGGCCCGCGTCCGCTTCCGCGCGGGGCCTCGGAGGCTGAGCGGCCATTTACTGCCCTCTGATTGCGCCGAGGACCAGGTTAGCTCATAAAGCCTTTCACACTCAACAATGGGGATTTTCTCAACAATTAACAAGCAACAACATAATAAAGCCATTTACAAAGACCTTGCTATTTACTATAAATTAGGCACTCTTTAAGAGACCAGTGCGTAATTTCACACACTTTACAACTGGGGCTGCATTTTAAACACCCGGGAAAACAAGCTTGTTGCACTTTCCCGTGACCTATCTGCGGTGCACCTCTGTTACCCCTCTTCTCTAGGAGCAGCTTTGTTTGCAACTGCTGCACTCCAACCTCCCCAACCAAGGGTGGTTTTCCAGGTCACTGTCTCACGTTTCCCGTTTCCAGGTCATCATTCCACTTTCAGGGGCACTGAGGTTCCAAGGACAGGCACCACGGCGCCAAAGAAAGCAAGCTTTGCCCCCATCCCATTTTCCCCCTCTTTGGGATTTCTGTAGGGCCCTCGCCTGCGCACCCGAGCCCTCCCCAGAGTCCCGGCCGCAGGTCTTGGGCCACTTCCCAGAAGGCGTTCACAGCCATGCTGGCTGGCCCAGTGTGAAGCCTCATCTCTTTGCCACTTGCGTTCCACACACGCGTTTTGGAGACCTTGGCCAGCCCTCCGCCCAAAGCAAAAAAAGCTGGGCCCCATTTGCCTGGGACAGAGAGATGAGGCCTGGGCGAGAAGGTGAGAAATGGCTAGGCAGTGTGTGCGTGTGCCGGGGTGGGAGGTGACTTCAGAACACACAAAAGGAGCGCAAAGTGAGCGGAGGCGGTCCAGTCCCTGAGGACCGGCCGCGCGCCCCGTCGCCCCTGCTCCCGGTGGGCCTGGCCTTGAGGCCACTGGGACATGAGGTTGCGTGGAGAGGAGCTGGGGGCCGTGCGCACCGGGGTACTGGCTCTTCCGCCCCGGGGAGCCAGTAGGTGACAAATTCAGAGGAGAGCAAGATCTGGGCGGGGAAAAAAAGTCACAAAGAAATTTGTTTGCCACCATGCAAAATGGCGGCATTTAAACATCTTTCTGGGGCTGGTGGCCCAGGCCAGGGAGCTAAGAGCTGCCCTGGATCAGCACGGGGGCCAGAGTTTGGCACCTAGGTGGAAAACGAGGGGGAAAGGGACCCCGAAACCCCTAAGTCCCCCCGGGGCCGGCCCTTCGCCGGCTCAGCCGTCCCCTGCCTTCCCTACCAGCCCGCCAGTCCCAAGCCCCGCGCCCGCAGCCCCTGGACACTGACCCCTGTTTACAAACACAGCCCGGGGGCGGGGTGGGGCCGGCGGGAATGCAGGCTGGCGGGGTGGGGGAAGGTAGCTCGCTCCGGAGGACGCCACCAGCAGAGAGGAACGAGGAGTTGGTGCGAGAGAGCGGGCCCGGCAGCTGGAAAGGACTGAACGCCTTGTTTTTGAAACTGTCAATTCCCTCAACCCCTATTGTGAGGGCTTCATGCAAAACATCTCAGGCCTTTTAAAGTAGGAGCTTGTGAGGCCGCCACAGTTTGAAAAGGAGCGAGAGAAGAGCGGGGGCCTAGGGCATGGGCAAAGAATGATAGCTGGGCCCCCTCCTTTTTTTTTTTGCAAAAGAGGGCCTGCCAAACAGGTAAAATGCAGCCCTCCCCCAACCTCCTAGATCTTCCCCACGTCCCTACCCCCCAGGCTAGTTTGCAAAAATACCCTTTGGCCTAGAGAGCAAACCAAAACCAAAGCTAGCATTAAAAATACTTCTTTCTTCCAGGGCAGGGCAAAGTCCTAGGGAAGACCTGGGTGACCAGGGGACTCCCTAAGGTGGATGCCCTGTTCCTCCTTGTCAATTTCCTGAGGTTAGTTGATGGGGAGCCTTTAATTTGTCCCCCCTAGTTTGGCTCTAGGAAACTCCCTTTTCACATCCTTTATCAGCAGGAAGTTATTTTCAAGGTGAAGCAAAACTCACATTTTCTATCTTTTGTAGATACTAATGCTTTATTTTTTTAAATGTGAGGGTTTTGTTTTTGCTTTTTACCCTGGAGGATTTTTGTTTTTGTTTTCTCTGAAAGGAAAAAAAATGCTTTTGAGGAATTAGTCTATATCTTTTCCTGCATTCAAACAAAACTATCATTCTCCTATCAGGCAGGAACTTCCAATTCTTGTGACCGGAACTTTGAAAAATTTCTAGACCACTGAAAGTCACCCAGACACAGATAAGATAAAAATACACACACCAGCCCATCTAGTTTGTGATATTGCTGTTTAGTGGTGGCTCCTTGTTGTTGATTTTAAAATAAACAACCATTATTGAGATTACTGCACTGTAATCAAGTAAGCCAGTAGAAAAGAACACCCACTTTAAAAAGTAAATAGTTGAAAAAGAGCAAGCTGCATTTTCTAAGAAGGCAGATAACCTGACTATGGAAGACAGAGAACACACATCTCTTTTAAAAAATAATTAAGTCTTCATTTCAGAGTCTTATCAGGAAACTATGTTACAGGAGACCAAAAATAAGCTTGTTTCCCCAAAAAGTCAGAGGAGGAGCCCTTTTCTGTATTTTCCTTCTGTTTGTGAGTGTTGAGCTTTAGACATAGGACTAAGTGACTCTGGAACCATGTAATGCCTTTAAAAAAAAAATGCTATCACCTGAAAACATTTAAATGTAAAAATGCAATCTATCAATGGAGGTAACTTTTTCTCTCAATTAGGCTTAACTTTTTGAACAAATGGGACATTTATAGCATCTTAGAAAATCTAGATGTGGTCATTAGCCATAAAACCACCAAAATGAAATAAACTGTACTGAGAATAATTCCCTCAGCAGAATGGGAAAACAGCTAAGGGACTACCAGAAATTGAAAGAATACCTTGTATTTGTAAGTTACTGAATACTATTTGCTATACTCTCCTAACAGAAGCCCCAACTCAGGTTTTGCTGTGGTTGGCTGGCTTGTTGTAGTACTGTGGGGTGAAATTTGTGTTGACTATTTAATTTCTTTCCTTTTGATAGTATCACTCTGGAATGCCTCGGCCTCCATGCTGCTCATTCTCCAGCTCCTATAAACTGAAACTATTGATTCTCTGAGGGCTGGAGACCAAGTGTCAAAGCTGGAAGCCGATATTTTATGTCAGAAATTCCATAGGGTATATTTGTTCTAAATTGTGCTTATTCCATCTAGCAGTCCTCCCACACCCAAGATCTGTAGGCTTCAAATATATTCTCAGTTTATAATATAGGAACAATGATTCCATAGCCAGCAAGAAAAGTACTAGCCTAAATGTAGTAGTCATCGTACTTTGAACTCTCCTGACTTAGCAGTAATTAAAGAATAGAAATTACAGACTGCCAGTGTGTGCGTGTCACACTTTTTACAGATTGATTTTGCGGGACAAATCACTGCACCCAAATTCTGTATGGCCTTCCAAAGAGGAAAGAACTCAGACTGAGAAGCCAATTGTTCAGCTTTCTGGGGGCTTTAACTGTAACTTGTACTGGTCTTTGGAATTATACACAAACATGAATTCAAGGATAGCATCCCCCAATTTTTGCTTTGACCATATCTATCATCCCAATAAAAAAGGATCCAGTGAACCTACATCTGGCAACATTCAAGAAGGAAAGGAAGGGAGGCAGTTCAAAGCCTCTGTTTACTCCATCCAAATGTATTTGGATGCAGGTATTCTCAGCCTCTGTCCTTTACAGTAAGAGTAAAACCACAGAGCATATACAGCAATTAGAGCTGAGACCATCCAGATCTATCTGAAACATGTATAGACAAAAGAAAAATTTCAAAGGGAGTAGGAATTAGGATAAGGGCAGAAGAAAAAAAAAAAAAGACTGAATTTCCTTGAGAGATAGTGACTAAATTCACACAGTAAACATCTTATTGATGTTTTGTTTTGTTTTATGATTTATGATCTATAGATGCAACTTCTTAGGTTTATGGTGGCAAAGATCTGAGATACAATTTAATTGGACAGACTTAGGGAGGTGGACCAAATATTATTAGATTTAACTTTCATTAAAATAGCAATTGATCTCTGCTTCACTTTCTTAAACCTGAAACTTTTGCACTTGATTTGTAACAAGTTTGTAAAGTTTTGTTGTTATTTAGAAAGAAATCAGTGTTTTGCACAGAACCTGACTGCCCTCATCACATGGTATTACAACAAAACACTACACCCAATAAATGCATTTCTTTCAGGCAAAAACATTACAAATGAAAATGTCAACAAAACCATTCATTCCTGTTAGCCGTTCTTCAATCTGGAATAAGTAGAAATGTATGGAACCAGGAATTTTAAACAGTGTTTTTAATTGAAAATAAAGCTAAAGCATGCTTTTCAACAGTGCAAATTTCCATAATTTTGATTTACTGCTTCCATCATCACAACATAGTACACCAGCATGGCCCTTACCAAGGGCTAGACCCTAGCCATTTGCATGTTGAACTACTTTGATTTTAAGTGCAAATATAGATAGTCACCTCTGATTGTCACTTGCAGTAGAAACTCTCCTGCTTTATTCACAGGATGGTCTAAAAACAGAAGTTTAGAGAGATGCAGAAAAAGTAAAAGGTAGTAAGATCCTAGTGCCTGAGTTCTGGTACCAAAGAGCCCTGAAAGAACTGTAATTTTTCATTTGGGATACTCCTACAACTCTGACCCATTTTACTTTTCTTGGTTGTATTTACTGCTTTGTCACTATGAGGAGTCAGACCATAAAATATCCTGCTATTAAGAGAACTACTTTGTTTTGCAAGTTTGAGGAGTCAAACTTGAGGAGTCAGACCACAAGGTAAGCAGGACAATAGTGAGTAAGAGTCACCTTATTTAAAACCTTTGGGTGAGAACACAAAAAGGGCTTTTCCAATTGCAAGGAGTAGCTGTAGAAGTAAAATCACACCCTTTACCGGAAAAAAAAAAAAAGCAATCTCATATTTATTTTACTCAGTATATACGAGGCAGCTTTTACCAGCATTCAAGCAGGACTCCCCAGTCTTTCCACTCAAAAAAAAAAAAAGAAAGGAAGGAAGGATGGACGGAAGGAAGGAAAGAAGGAAGGAAAATTAAGTGCAACTACTCTTGGAGAAGGAATGAGGGAAGGAAAAGGAAAAGATATCCCACAAACAAGAGCTCCAGAAAAGAACATTTTGGGATCACAGAAACTTCTTTCTACCTCACTATGTAACCATGTAACCTAACAAACTTTCACTGAATTAACAGTTACACTTTCAGGTCTGAAATCTAGTGCATAAACTTAATGGCTCATTGTAATATTTATTATTCAACCTTTTGACATTTATTTGTAGCAGTTGAATTGAGGTACCGGGTGCATTATTAGCTTTGAAACAGTAAAGTGTTCCAGCTCTACCTTAATAACTGAGTTTTACTTGAGTCTTTAGCCTGAAGTAGTCTGTGGAATGTAAACCAACCCTTCTCCCACCCCGCCCCCATCCTACTCCCCCCCCCCAAAAAAAAACCCGCAATGGGAAAAAAGTAATCCGATTTCTGTCTTCAAAATGCGATAAACCAGGGCTCCAAAAGGGGTGTAACACATTAATGGACTTGTACAAACCATCCTGTGCAGTTTACAACAAAAGGAAGGTAATAGGGTTCAAGAAAATATCTTCCAAAACACTTTTATGAATTAAATTTCCTGAATTTGTGACTAGGTGGAAGAGGTATTGCAGAACCGCCCAGCTGCCATTTCCATATAGGATGGGCCTTGTGAGGAGGTTGGGAATCCTTAGTGGTGTTTAAGGAATACGCCGGCCACAAATCCCCATCCTTCCCAATAATGAGTGATGGTGGACAAGGAAAATTTGCCATGAAATTAAATGGCCTTTTCACTGCTGATGCTACATTGCTGGCTACCTTTTTGCGTCTGTTTATAACTGTAAAATCATCCAGTGTTCCTTCATGTGTCTCAGTTTTACCTGTAGGACGAGGACTTCTAGCTGATTTCAAATTTGGTTTGACTGGAGGTGTCTGAAGTACAGGTCGCTTTCCCAGTACTAGTGTCCGGTAATTTTTTCTCACCCTGGCACCAAATTTATATTCCCCATCCTCAGGTTTTGGAGAACCTAAAGTGCATGAAAGGCCCTGACTCTGAGCCAGTGGATTTAAGGAAGGAGTTTCTTTTTCAGGGCATGCAAAGCCTTCTTCCTTGGCTGTGGTTAACAAGGCGTCCTCCTCTTTACTTTCAGTCACACTGTAAAACTCACCCTTTGTATCATTGCACTCGCACTTAAGCTTATTTGTAATAAGGTCAGGTTCATATTCTTCATTAGCACTACTGTCTTCTACTTTGATTTTAATATTGTGCAGAAATAGCAAGGTCTTGTCTCCTGTGTTCATGCAGGGAGTCTCAGCTTTAGTTGCGGCTGCTGCATCCACTGCAGAATCCGCTTGTGAAGGGGACAAATCCGTAGCAAATTCAGCACAATGAGGGATTTTGGAATCTTTCTCTGAATTTGAGGCCGCTCCTGAAGAATCATTATTTAAGAACCTAGCAGCTATTGTGTTGTTATCTGCACAGTGTGCCGTAGGACTTGCTGGTAGGCATTTCCTTGCCTCTCGGAGTATTCTTTGTTGTGGAAATGCATTGTTTGTCTTTGGGCTAGGTGAAGAGGCCCCCTCCTCCAGGCAGTTAATTGTCAGGTCAGTTCTCTTTACAGTACTGGAAATTTCAGAGTGTGGGAATGTAATCTCAGATACCCTATCGTTCCTTATCTCTGTGAAACAACTCCCCAGGCCGGCCGGGCAGTACACCGGAGACGCTTTGGGGGCCCAGCTCTGCAGATTCCACTCCTCCGGCGACTCCGCTTTGACACTACTCTTGAGGTCGGGAAGTCTGCCCGCATCCTCGAAAGCAGCGGGTTTGGTTGCAGCGGCTGCGGAGGCCAGATGGTACAAGAAGTTGGCCTGCGCCTGCACGCTGGGAGGCTTGCAGAAGCTGGTGCGTCTGAAACGGATGCTCTGCACTGACACTTGGCTGGAGCCGGAGCTGGAGTCCGACTCCGTGGACGAGTCCTCCTCCTCCGAGCTGACTTCGCTGGAATCCGAGGCCCCACTGCCCCCCTCCTCCTCCTCCTCCTCCTCCTCCTCTTCCTCCTCCTCCTCCTCTTCTCCCTCCTCCTCTTCTTCCTCCGAGGACACCGAGTTGCTGGAGCTGGACAAACTGGAGCCAAAATCTGAGTCGTTGGCTGCATGGTCCGAGTAGGAGCTGGACTCCGAGTCGCTGCTGCAACTCTCGGGAAAGCTGCCGAGATGGGGCTGCGGCCGGTGGTGATGTGGGGGGTGGTGATTCGGCGGCGGCTGCTGGGCCCGGTGGTGGTGGTGGTGGTGGTGGTGGTGGTGATGGTGGTGGTGGTGGTGGTGGGGAGGCGTGCAGAAGCTGTTAACCAGATGAAACCTCTCCAGGCAAGTGGCCCCGGCGGCCGCCGCCGCCGCCGCTGCCGCCGCCGCCGCGGCCGCCGCCTTGGCTTTGTAGGACCTGGGCAGCAGCAGCAGGCGGCGGGCGCCGGCGTGGGGCGCGAGCAGGCAGTCCTTGGCGCCCCCGCGCTTGCGCTTGCACCGGTAGGTCAGGCTCACTGGGCCTCCCGCGCCCGCCGCCGCCTTGGGCTGGGGCCCGGCCGCCGACGCCTGGTAGTAGGCGGCAGCGGCGGCGGCGGCGGCGGCGGCAGCGGCGGCGGCGGCGGCGGCGGCGGCGGCCGGGTGCTTGCTGCACAGCAGGCTCCGAAAATAAGCAGGGTCCGAGTGGAAAGCAACGTAGTTTCCCTGGAGCGGGGCAGTTTCATAGTTTAGAGGGGGTTTGCAAGGCGAGCGCACGATTTCCGGATAGTGCGAGCCCGGGTATTTGCTAAAAATCTGAGGTAGATGGGCGGCGGGGCGCGCGGCGGCGGCGCCGGGGCGCGGGGACTGCGCGCTGATTGGCAGGGGCCGCGCGGCTCCGCTCAGGCCCCGCCAAAGTTGGTGCTTGTCCTTCCAAAAACCCGGGCGGGGGCTGGCGGCGGCGGCGGCGCGCTCTGGCGGCGGAGCCTTTGTGGCCAGGGCCCGGCCGACCCTCCTGCGCTTGGTCTTGAGGACACGCTCGGTTTTGCAGGAGGTGTAGAGAGCTTCCACGTCTTCCCGAGAGATGAGCGTGCATTTGGCGGCGTGGAAAGCGATGCTGTTGATTGCCTTGAGTTTCCTCAACTCCTCCAGATCGCAGTGGTGCTTTTTCACTTTCAAATGATCCATGCGCTTGTGCACGGTCGTCCTCGGGATGTTTTTCAGCAGATCCGTAAAGACTTGGGAGAGGGCAAACATTTGCTTTCCTTTAATGATGAGGTAGCCGAGCCTCACGCCATCCACCTCTTCAAAACCTGACTTCAGGTCTCCCATCTCGGGCACTAAATGATCCCCACCATTTGCAGTAAATATATACGTGACGCATACATACACATGTATGTATGTTAATCCTCCACCAGATGCTGCGTGTGTCTCAAGGCATCCTGCTAATAAAATAACAAAGACTGTTATTCCCGGCGAAGGGAGTGCCAAACTCTAGGCGAAATTATTGGAAAAAAAAAAAAAAAAAAAACAACATGAAATTACACTGACTTGATTCTTGCTTTTTTTTTTGGTTTTCGTATTTTTTTAAAAAGAGGGAAAAAACCATCCGGTTTCTGATCTGCCAGTGTGTTGGTCTAAGTCCCCGATGCAGATCAGTACCTGGGCCCCTCTATTCCTTCCTTCTCCATTGGAGCACTATGATAATGGAATGTGAAGGGAGAAAGAGAAAAGAAATGCAGCTGCTATTCCCGCCGCTGCTTTAGCTACAAATAAAATGACAGAGTGAAGTGAGCTCGTCCGGAGACACCTTCATCAATTAATTCCCCTAAAGCCAGCGCTGATTGGACACTCCTGACAGGTGATGCAATAAAAATTGATATTCCACCCCTTCCCCCCAAAATCTCCCACTAATTAGCATACCCTTATACTGCCACCTCCCCTCCCAAAGTAAATAATACAGTCGGTATATAAATCTTTCCATTAAACTATCGGAGCTCAGAAACAGCCTGACTCACAGACTTCATCTGAACCAGTGTGTGTACGCTTAAAAAAAAAAAAAAAAAAAAAAAAAAAAAATCCCTGTATATTCGCCTTTAAAGGAATATTGCCTATTTTTTTCTTTATTTGCATTTTACCGCTGCAGCTATTATCATTTCAAAGAAAAGCATTTTAAAAACATTATCAAGCCTAAATAGACATACCCCACCCCCTTTTCCTTTGGAAAATGGAGCTTAAGCGAAAATGTGCAGAATAGCCTGGTATTTCCCTTATGGGAGTGGAGAGGGAGACCGGCTGGGAGCTCCAAAGTTAAACCCGCGCAGTGAACCACCCCAGTACAGACTTACGTTTTGAATTTCTCTCGATTTTCCTTTTTTTTTTTTTTTTTCCTGAAATGCCTTTTACAACCAGAAACAAAGTTATTTGACCAAGAAAGCAGTTCAAGGCTCCAGCTCCGAAACACTGTAACAATTCGACTGGATTTTGGTTCTCTGCTGGGGGGTGGGGTGGGGAGGAGGTAGTTTCACGTCAGACCCATAACAAAGCATAGATAAGCCAGAAATGTGTACACTTTTCACAATTAACCAGGCTGGATTGGAGGCGGGATCGTCCTAGAGTCCCCAGCACGGTCTGCCTGGGTCCTGTTGACGACAGGTCAGAATTCCAGGGAGCAGATTGTTTCTGCAGCAAAGAAAAGAAAATGTAAAACGCCCAAGGTGCTTCCAGAGGTTTTACGTAATAACGATGAAAAGAAAGTGCTGATGTAGGACGCAGACTATTTCAGTGGTCTATGATGCTTTCAGTTGGTAGTTCAAATGAATCTTCCACAACTCCCATTTTCTCCATGAAAGCCAAGCATCTGCTTTAAAAAAAAATCACTTTGGATGAATATCAATGTTGTTTAACCTCTTCTTAGTCGAGTTAAAGCATATTTTGGTATCATTTCCAAGGATATCCAAAATATTGCCAAATGAGAGCAAGGGTCTTCCCAACTGCATTACCAGGATCCCAAGGTAGTTTGTTGGCTCCTTTGCAAAATTTGGCAAAATCTTCTTAACTGTTCGGTGTTTGCAACTACAGTATAAATGCAACCCAGGCATTTTATATGTTTCCTTGTTCCTCCAAAAATAGACACATCCGTGTGGTTAAAAGAATAAACGGATATTTCTGAGCCTGCAAGAAAAGAATTGTACAATAATTTCTTCCTTCCCATTCAAAAGTTCCAGTTTCCCCTGCTCTGGTCTGGCTAGCACAAGCAGGTATGGCTCAAAAGAAAGAAAGAAAGAAAAAGATAAAAACAGAGGAATCAGACATACAAAAAGGTATTTTGCATGAAATCTCAGCCATAGTTCCCCACCCCCACCCTCATCTCTCCAGTAATTTCCCAGGAATTTTGAAGAGAATTGGGAATTTCAAGAAGTACATCCGGAAATTAAGGAAGTCTATTTAAGAGAGTCTGTAACTCAGAGGTTGGGATTTGAAAAGTCAGCCCTGGACTACTGTTGCACTCAGCACAGATGTAATCGCCGCTCTTCAACTTAATCAATGTGTGTACAAACCACGATGTCTAGTTCTTGCCTTTGAAATCTAAGGCTAGCATTTCCATCCAAGAAATCAGAGCTACAGCAAATTACATTTTTGTCCCTTGAATGAGAGAAGGATCATTGAATGGATCTCGTGATATTTCAGGCTTTAAACGTAACCGAGAGGCAGCAATGAACAATGCCTCGTCACAGCTAATACCATCCACCGAGTTGGCTTTCTTTTGCATCTGGATCTATCACACCGTGTTTTTCTCTTTCACTTTCACAGGAGGCAAAATGCAAAAGGTTTAAGCAGAAAGCAAAGTTTCCAGAAAAAGCAGATGCTGGTGTTTGTTTTTTAAAGAGAATGACCAGAGTCTTTCCACTTCCAGTGATAATAATGTCATTTTAAAATTCCTCCTGATGCACTTATATACTGGCAGCTCTCTTCCTCCCACCCCACCCCCGTCCAATTCCCCTCCTCCAGCTTTGAGATTTCGACCAAAGAGTCCAACAGCCAAGAAATAGTAAACTCAGAAAAAGCCTTTTAGAAGGCATTACAAAAGGTTGGCTAGAACGTCCTTTTTTTTTTTTTTTTGGCCAGGTAGTTCTAGTTGTTCTCCATTCCTATTTAGATTTACACACACACACACACACACATGCACGCACGCACACACACACTCCTACTCCTGCACATGGCAACATGATTTAGTAACATTTTCAAAATTACCTTTTTTTGCTCTTCCTTCCTCTCTTTCCACCTTTAAAATACTGGCAACATAGGTGGTTCTTAAAACCAGTAGAATATTACATATATTTTTTTAAACTAAAGGTCCAATCTATTGGGTCAAATAGAGAAAAATAAAGACCAGAGGACTTGGGAAATGTGTCTATATATACAATTTATGCAAGTATCTTTATATGTACACTCAGACACTTTTACACTTATACATTTTTAATACTTTTATTATATATCTTTCTTTTTGTCTAATACATTCTTTTGTTCCTTTAACTTCCCCATTATTGTGTGTGTGTGTGTGTTAAGGCGTGAGTGCGCGCATTCGCGCACACACACACACACACACATACACACATACACAGAATGTGACAGACAGCTTTCTTGTGGCCATCAGCACACGTTGCATATCCGGGGTCTTCTCCAGCCACATTGGGGGTCGATCCCGATAAAAAGATCTAGCAGAGGCCCCTGAGCGCTCACACATGAAAGGCAGGGGACTTTAAGATGGATTTGCATGCACACAGGGGATTTCGATCAATAGCTACCAACATTTATGGCTTAGATTATTAATGTGAAAGCTGGCCAAAAGAATGGGGATGAAAAATTAAAGGTGTCTGTTATCAATTATGCTTAAAGTTATGCAATAATTTACTTACTTTGCCTGGATGTGCAGATCCAGATGTATAAAGTACTATTCTTCAAAAGCCAGGGGGTTTCTTTGATAAATTTGTTGACCATGTCAGCCGCCTCAACAATCAAAGATGAACCCAATTCAGATGATGGACTGTATTCAAATTCTTTTTTAGGAAAAGATGTATCAATTTCTAGGTTTCTCAAATGCATATACCTATGTGGGCAGATATGCCCAAATTAACAATTGTGTGTGTATCTGTCTCTGAGAGTATAGAGAATTACTTACTGAGAATTTAGGCATATATATGATAAGCATTGAGTTTGTTAATTACATGTAATTATTTACTCAGTGAGGAATGCACGATCTACTCACTATCATAAAAAGTATTTTAGCTTTGAAAACAAAGCTGCTTGCTAAAGGAAAATCCTCTGTGGCAAATACAGATAGAAGTATATTCTTAATGTCCACTTACTTCTGCATTTGTTGTAAAAAAAATCAGTACTTTCAGTTTTTAAAGTGATGGGCTATGAAGGTATGAACATATTTGTCTTTACTTATCCGGTATGAATGTGCTAAATTTACCTTCAGATGTTCTATTTTGATTTATTTTCACTGTATTTTATGTTTAAATACCATTGCAATTCAGTCTGACCTCTTTCCTCTGGAGCAAAGTAATGCACACGGCATTTACAGTCTTTTAAATGGTTAGCTGGGAAATGCAGTAGCAATTTGCAGGAGTAGTTTACTAATGGGGAAAGTTCTTTTGAAAACCTGAAGGAAAACCTAAGAGTACTTTTGCATTTCTACACTACAACTGTCATATAATTAAAGTATTGAAGAGCATTAAAATAATCCTTTTCCTTCCAAGCTTTCACCCATACACATATAATTTAAATGAGGATCATCTCCCCACATCACCATCACCACCACCTAACTCTTCACCATATACATTTGTTTTACTGATTGCTGGGCACATTTTGTTCAAAGAGAATTCAGAGAGAAAAGACTAAGGGACATCACAAAGGCCTCAACAATGTAAGTATACTGGTTAGAAGAATAAAAGAAGCCCCTTGTACTGTTAGCCAAAAGTAATTATAACACTTACATATAACACAATCTAAAATAATAATATAAAGCCTCACACGGCTGAATTAATTTAGGATATAGGACAATAAAATCTTGTGATAATCAACAGTTCCTCACCTAAATTTATCTATTTTCACATGTTCTCTACTTTTTTGGGAGGGGAAATGAGAATGGAGGAGGAAATGCTAAATTAAGGAACAGCTTAAATTATAACTTAGTATATTTTGCTTAATTTTTTTCTTTTTGTTTCATCCAAACAAATCAAGGCAAGTCTCCAAAAGGGCCCATCCTTCTGTTCTTAGGCATTTTAAAATCCTGTTTTTAACAGAAGTTTGGGACACAGAGTATATGCCATGTTGTCTACTGACCCATAATCAAAATGCAGTGACCTTCTACCCTTTTTTTGCCCCCTGACCCATCTTGAATTCAATGCAGGCTTTATAAATTTGCAAATCCTTGGAGGTAAAGGGGTTTTTGTGAGGCTTTGTTCTGAAAAAGCCCTAAGAGTGTACTTTCTAAATTAGACAAAGGTAAAGCAACAAAACCTAGTGGAGAAGATTTTATACAGGTGAGCAATAGACAACTCTTTAGATAACATATGTTGCAAGCTAAAAAGCAGTTATAAACACAGGAGACAAGAAGGTTATACATTGCATTAAATTAGAGTGTGGTACAAATCTCTTTCATGATGTAAGAAATGGTTAGGCCACAATCTTCCTGCCCTCCTCATCTCAAGGGCTGTGGGGGACCCTAGTGACCAAGGAAGGAATGGGGGTGGGGGGAAGGGTATAGAGAGAGAGGGGAGGGAGGGCGGAAGGGAAAGAAAGAGAGGAGCGAAAACTGATCTGAATCTACAGGCAAATTCCCTTATCTTTCCTGCTATCAGCCAGTTTAAAGGACACCATAATTATGATGGTGATAAAACAATGCCTGCTTATGTGTGCTGAATAAATAAAGAATGTTTACAGCTAAAGAATCTTTTAATTCCAATTAAACGCTATCAACGAAAAGCCACTTTTCTTACTGCAACAGCCTTTCCCCCCAATTATCTTGTTTTGTTGCAATATTTTCCTATGAGACACCAGGGCTTCTCACAATTGATCCTGAATGCAGAAAAAAAATCTGAGAAAGTAGAGTTCAATGTTGATATATTAAATAATACACAAATATCAAGACCTACAATTTATTTGTGTCGCCCAAATTTTTGTTTATTTTGTGCAAGGGTCAAATGTATAGAAACTGAAGTGATGACACGTAGTGTTGAGGCCTACCTATAGGCTGGTGAAGCCATACAGAAAGTCTGAGCACCCATGAGGGGAGAAGGGAAACATAAGACATGTGGGGCCTGATGGTCTCTGGAAAGGGAATCCTCTGGTTCTGTTCCCCTGGCTTGAGCCCAAATCCTTCTAGGAGCACTGGAGCCAATCACTGTCTTCCACGGCTGCAGCTACTGGGCGCACACAAAAAAGCGGGAGATCAAAAAATCCCAAGTTCGCATTTATAGATACACAAGGATCATTTCATATTCATGACTTCAACAAATCACTTCATAATCAGATTTAAACAAGGTTTGGGCAGCAATGCCCAGCGGCCTGGGCACTAAACACTGACAAGTATCACCCACAACCCAACCTGGAAAGTTGTTTTTGTTTTTGTTTTTAAGTTTTGGAATCATAGAATGAAAATTAAGTCTTTCAACTTTGAAAATCTTACTTTTTGCTTTTGAGGCCAATTTTGACACTAACAAATTTCAAATAAATGTCTCTCTTTACATCAGTCCACAACATTATAATTCAAACTTTTATTTCCTTCCTTTTTCAGTTCCAGTGCTGTTTTGTTTGTGTTTTTGAAAAACACATGACATAACAAACATCATGGAAAACGCACTGGTTCAGTTAAACGCCCTTACAGACCTGCCTTTTAACTCCATCTGTCTAAGTAGCACGTTGCTAAGTATAAACTTAAAAAAAAAAAAAAAACTTTACCCGAAGAAATCTAATATTTCTTGGCAAATTCTGTTTGGTGATGTGGTACAAAACTACAGCGGTAAAAAATTTCAGGGTATCCATAAGTTTTCGGGGTAGTTGCAGGCCCCTTTCCTTTTGAAAGTTTAGAGCTCCAATACCCTCATTTCTACTGGCAGAATTAGGATGGACCTAGAGGGTCCTAAACGTGACCGATTCACTAAGGCGGGGGGCTACAGCTTGCAGCAACGTGCTCGGCAACTTAATCCTACGCTAAAAGAGGGCAGAGAGCGAAAAAGAATGGAATACAAACTCTCCCGACATCCGTAGTTACTTTCAAGGTGGATTGTGTATTTTAAGGCTGATGGGAACGTCTGGTTTTCGGAGCAAAAAGAAGAGAAGGTAAGTGTTTGTCCTTGGATCCACCAGTTCGTAGAGAAACAATGAAAGAACAAAGGGAACCACTTCTCCATCTGAACATATTCTGTATCTTCCTCGGTTCCAAGCCAAAAAGCTTGCGAGGGAATTCACCTTACTCTACCTTAGGTAGTTGTTGCTAGGCTTGTTGAACTAAGAATGAGAAAAAAAGTTGAGCGGCAGTGTAAATATAGACTAAATAATAATAATAAAGGCTTGCTGCGGCGAATCTCCACAGCGCCAGTCGCCGGCAACTTACAGCAGAAGTTGCTAAATGCTTGTAAGGCAAAGCCCAGGAAATAACCTTTACATCACAGATTTCGAACTCGGTTATTTAAATAGCCTTTCTTGCTGTTTGAAAGGATTTCTTGCGTACAACATCTTTAGGTACTGTCTATGGCAAGGCGGTGGTGTACTGTTTTGCTCGAAAAATGTTCTCTATTGCTATGTGGAAAAGAATTTGTAAAAAGGAAAGGGGATTCAAGTATTGACGCTACTGTTTGCTAACAGAAGTGGCAGCGGTGGCTGGGAAAGGAGAGAGATTCGTATTTAAATGTATTTGCTTTGGGGTACGGTGGTTATCGGCAAGTCTGCCTTTGTGGGTCTCTGTGGCTGAATGAGTAAGTGATCGAGTGCGACGGCATTATATAAATGGATTGGTGGTGGGGGGAGCCCCCAAAGCGGTCGAGCACGTGAAACATACATTTTTTTACTGCCCCCCAAGCGGCGACCAAGCCCCCCTCCACCCCACCCCAAATCCGTATATTACCTGCCCAGTTACAGTGACACATGTTTATGTTTATAGTCCTGGTTTGTAGTAGTGTCAAGAGCCGCTGCAGGAGGAGGGGGAGGAGAGAGGAGAGGGAGGAGTAAATGCAACCACCCCCACTTGTTGTTAAAGCAAATTTACTGCGTTATTGCAAGCCCGGTACGGGGGGCTGGGAAGTGAGTTGAGAGGAAGGGTAGACTTGGGTAGTGTGCTGGTGGTGTAAGGGGGGGTGGGGTTAGGAGATCCGGGACGGAGCTACTCTCTCCAGCGGCCCGGGAAAAGCAGCTCGGTCAATAGGGGAGCCTGCTGGCGCGGTCGAAAACAAAAAGGTTCCTCCTGCTCGCTGCGTTCACGTGGGGGGCTCTGCTCGCGGGGCTCCAGGACCCTGACCTCTGACCCCGGCTCCTCTCCGCGCTCTCCCGGTGCCGCGCGGCCACTTTTTACCCAGGATCCCTCGCGCGGGCCGCGCTCGTGCCGAGCTCGAGTCCTTCTTAATCCTCCATTCCCCGATTTCCATCCCCTCCTCCTCCCTTCCCCCCCGCCCCGTCGCCCGCCCCCGGGGAGGATTCTCCGGCTGGGAACCCCCACCCCACCCCCACCCCGAGAGCCTCGGCCGCAGAGGCCGCGTGGGGCGGGGAGTGCAGAGCCGGCCTCCCCTGTGGGGGAGGGGAGGGAAGGGGAAGATGGGGAGGGGACGCGAGGGGAGGGGGGCCCGGCGGCCCGGCCCCGCTGCCCTGCTGAGGCCTGGACCTGTTGACTGCTATTGGTCCGCCTGTCCCGCGCCCTCTCCCTGCCCGCCGCAGCCCCGGTCCTTCCGCGGAAACGTGGGGAGGAAATAAGGCTGGCTGTTCTCTCCGCCTCCCTCTAACTTTATGTTTTTTTCTTGGGGGATGAGAAAGCAAAGTAACCTCATCCGCTGCCCCATCCTTTCTCATAAAGTACCGTCATGCGCGGGCCCACCGCCTTCCCGGCCCCCGCTATTTAAAACCTCCTCTCTCCCCCTGGCCAGCTACTCTGCTCAGAGCCTGAGGGCCCTGGACGCCCCCGCTGGGCCTCCCCCCTACCGCACCCCGCCTGGCCCGGCTTCGTCCCCAGCGAATTGTGTTGCTTTTCTTCCCTAGAAGCTCCCTCGTCCACGTTCCACTTTTTTTCCGTCCCAGGAGGCGTAAGATAAAACCTCTGATTTGCTGTGTGCTGCCGGACACATTCTCTGCCCTCTCGTCAAAACGCATTTATGGAGAGTTTAAAATAACAGTATTTAAAGGGGGAAATAAAAAGAGCGGGGGGAGAGTTCTTTTGCCAGTTTGGACGACATAAATGCGTTAAAATTTAACAAAATACGAAATGTATTTAGAGTTAAAGGGTTTTATTGGATTTGCTGTATTTCCTTTTAGATTTTGGATTTCCTGAGGAATATTTTCCAGAGGGAAATAGCAAATTAAAGTTAAGGTGGAAGTGAGACATTTCAACCACTTCTGGAAATAAAGGAGAAAAATTTAAAGTATATTAACGAAATAGCGGGAAGGCGGCCGCAGCGAAAGCTGGAGTCGCCGAAGGAAGCGCCGCGGTGTCGTAGTCTGGAGGAGGAGGTGGTGGAGGAGGAGGAGGAGGAGGAGGAGGAGGAGGAGGAGGGCCGGCCCGGGAAGGGGAAGGAGGCGCGCGGAGGCGGCGGGGCGGCGGGGCGGCGCGGTGGGCGCCGGACCCGGCCGCGGGCTGCGGCGCTCGGGAGGAAGGCTGCGGCGGGAGGTGCGAGTCCGAAAACGCGGGCGGGAAGGACCGCGGTAGGCGGGGGCCGGGCGCGCCGCGGGCGCCGCCTTGAAGCGGGAGCCGGGCTCCTCTCGCCCGGCCGCCCCCATTGTTCGGCCCTCTCGCTGCAGTTCGGAGTCCTTCCAGCCCGTCCTTCGCGAGGGAGGGGTTCTGCGGCCCAATTCGACCCTTACCCCCCGCCTCCCCGAACTCCAACGCTCCGGCCGGGTCGGGCCCGCGCCGCAAGTTTTATTATCAGACTCGGCCAGCGAGGGGTTTCCAACTCAAAACCCTGTAGAAAGGAGGCTTTACAACGTGCCGCTAAATTGGAGGAAGCTGGGCAAGCCTGCAACTCACACATTAAAAGAAGAGGGAAAGCAGCACAGATCTGTTTATAAAGTGATAACTAGATAGAGACAAATGTGGGCAATTTTTTTTCTGGATCCGGAACGTTAGAGCAGATTATATCATTTTAAATATCCTTAACGTATGGATACGAAAGTGAATGTCGGAGTTCAAAGGAGTTCGGAAAAGCATGTTTCGCTGTCTCTATTTGTCATTATTCAGCTCTTTGTTGTACACAAAGTAAATTTTAATAGTAGGGGCTGAGCTACCCTTAACAAAAACAGGCTTGATTTCTTAACCTGAAATGCATTTTCAAAATAACAGTGAAATTCCAAAGGGAAAAACGTGTCATTTGCTTTTAAACCACGTTTTGGAAACAATTGCAACCCACCTACGAAACTCTGCCTGTTTTCCTTTGTGAGACATGTGGAAAAAATATTTCTGGCAAACGTCATAGTTCTAAAAAATGAAGATTTCCAACAAGTGCTCGCGAGTCTTGAAGACAAGACCAAAGTCATCGTGCGTGAAAACTCTGGAAGAAATAATTTCAATCCTTTGGCCCAAACCTTACTAGGGCAAGAGGGTAATTTTAACTTAGATTTATAATAGACTTTGCGGAAATTCCTTCTAAAATACCCATTACTGGTCTGTGTATGATGCAGCACTGTTTCCCAAGGTGGATTTTAAAAAACCAATTAGAATTGATCTCTAATGGAATATTATATTTACACGTCATCATGAAAACATCATTTGACAAGAGTTTTGAATTACAAGAAAGAAGTTAACAGATGATGTTCATAAATAGCATCTGTTTGAAAAGAATCCTTAAGAGTCAGTTAAAGGTAGTGGTGATTGTGATTTTGCATTTGAAATGCTATAGAAGTGTTTTTTGCTTTTGAACACTTTCATTTTGCGGATCTTCTTCCTTAAACTTGCATGTCCTCATGGAAATCATTCAGTTATTTCCAGGTATACGGAGAAATTCTTATATAAGAAATCATTTGAAGTGTAACTATGGAAAGGTTTGAACAGAGAAAACACTGGTGTTGAAAATGAGGTATTCTCAATCTGTTTATCCCTTCCACACTCATCCTCCCTTAGTCCCCCTCCCTAACTACTTGGATTCAATTTACATTTTTTATTTATAAGTCTTTGAATATTTAGAATAGCTTTAGAAGTTTATCCGCTATGTAGTTGATTGTAGAAGGTGAATCTATTTACATCTTTTAGTGTTACAGACATTTTTTTGGTTTCATTGAAAATTAAAAAAAAATGTGTTACAAGTCATGATATACTTGTGAGAAAAACAACAAATGGGTGGAAAAAAGGGCATGAATGGGGGTGGGGATGGAGAGGGATAAGTAGCATTCCTGGTCAGTCTTCCTAATACCTTTCTTTAATATTATGTCATTATATTTTCCACTTGTGCTTGTACCAAAGATCATTGCTTTCTTTTTAATTGGAGAAAGGGGCCACCATATAAAAATTGCCTACATTATGGCTCTTAAGAGCCATAGTAAAGTAAGACTGACAAGAAGTGATCGGAGGCTTGTGTGTTTAATTCGCCAAGAATGTTAAGCTTCATAAGATTCACCCTATGGGGCCATGTTGGACCTTGGCACTGTTACTGTACAATTTCAAGAGATAAATATACACATTATAGATTTTTAAAAATCTAAGATGTGATAGGCGAACAGTTTATTAATTGAAGGAATAAAAAAATGAATTTGTCAATCTCATTCTTTCTGGGACACAATGCAGTTAATTAACATATTCTTGGGCTTGTTTCTGGATTTGCTAAACAGTGGCTCCTTTCAGAGAGGAAAACATTTAAATCTTAAAAAGTTATCTTCTTTGGTGCAAATAGTATTTAGCAACTCAGTTTAATTTCTTCTTCTTTTTTTAAGTCCAAGATTTGTTTCATTTCTTTCAAGGTCTCTTCCATTGCAAAAACTGATTTTCCTCTTTTCTGTGTCCAGAATCTTTTCACCTACAGAACCTTATTGTCTCCTCTAAACAGACACCTAAAAAGGTCACTTTAATCACACTTTAATTCAACGGAAATGCATATCTTCAGTGTCAGTAAAAAAATGGGAACATGGACCTCACACTTCTTACAATATATTGATGATTCTCTGAAAAGTCAGACACTTAACACCCTTAAGTGTTATTGGATCATGGAAAAAAATAGTCCAACTCTGAAATGTTATTGAGGTTTATGCAATGCCTAGGAGATCTAAAGACATCTTTTAGATATTATTTTTCTACTGGTAATTACATGGTGTTTTACCCAAAAATGTAAATACAACCAATATATATCAATTTTATAGCAGAAAGAAAGAGTAGCTCTGACACCAAACACAAGATTAACCAAGCCAAACCTTTTAAAGTAAATATTAGGCCTTGATTCTTAAAACTATTTTAAAATTTAGATTATATACATTTTAAATTTCAGAATTACCTACCTAAACTTTCCAACATTTACGTGTATCTCACAATAATATTAATTGTGATTGGTTCTAAGTTAAGAGTCTGTTTTGTAAGAAAATGATGACTTTTACATGAAAAGGTGGTTAACATTTGAGGGCTACTTAAATATAGACAATTCTAAACTACCCGGTAAATAAAAACTCTTCACCAATATTAGTTTCAACTATTGAAAATCTTTAAAGAGAGCAATTTATCTGAAAATTTCTGCTAATCATTACTTAGAGATTTTAGTTCAATTGAACATACAAAATAGTCTTTTTTTGAAGAATAAGACTCAGATTGCAATGAGCTTTTAAACACAAGAATCGTACATTAAATGAATATTTATTGTGGGCCTACTATGTGCAAGAGACTTGCTAGGTGGTATGGTGAATAAAAAAAAAATCGCCTGGTAAGATCAACATGCTTCATTAAATGGAATTTCCCCAAAGCCATTAACAGATATCAATTGAAAACATAATTGAAATGAATACCTTTGAATGAAATTTCTAATAGTACTCCATAATATAGGTGCCATGTGTGTGTTTGTATCTAGTATAAAGACACAATACCCACTTATTGTGAGATTAATAAAACTAGTTTCAGAAGTACCTCAATATTTTTATCATACTAGCATAAATACATACGTGGCTCATAATAAACTTTTCATGTGAAAAGCAGGAAACTTTGGGTACCAAAGTTTGGGTAACAAAGGAGAATTTTATTCAGGGATTCCTTTATGTAAAAGAGGATATATCTGAAAGTTTATACAGATCATAAGAAATTGTCTTTTTTGCATTCTCCAAATTATTTAGAAACGAGATTATAGTTTCTGGTGAGGTTTAGTAGATGAATGAAATCTAATAATTGCTTTTTGTTTTAAAATCTTGGTATCAATTGCTTTTTGTTTTAAAACCTTAGTATCAGAGCCAATACAGAATTTTAAACTCTTCGTGGAAGCCAAGGATCTGAGTTAAGGAAAACACGTTTAGTCTTAACATTATAGAAATATACCTCAATTTCTATACCTCATTATAGAAATACACCTCAACAATGGATATAATAGACTAAATATAATGTGCACAAACAGAAGGGAAATAAAACTTTATTTTAAAAGGGGGATAAATATAAGCAATACCAACCTATGAACTGAATTTGGTTTTAAATATTTCTTTCATACTATCTACTTACGTAAATTATTATTGAAAAGGAAATCCAAAAATTTGGTCCCTAGGTTGAGGAATAAAGAAAATTACAAGAAGATATATTACCCATAAAGAAAAAAAAAATACAGTTTCCCATTATAGTAGGGTTAGAGGTTACATCATAAAATACTTTACTTGAGTTTTTTGTGGTTTGCTTCAGATGATTAGTTCAGAGAAATAGATGAGCCAGTACTGAGTTAGCTGCTGTTGTGTGAAGAATACTGGGGACAACAGGCTTTTGTTTTATTCTACAGGTACTAGATATACTTTTTCAAAGGGTATTTTGAGAATGAGGAATCAGATTTAAAGGGTAACATAATTTTAAGATTGAAATTGTCCTTTTCTATGAAGTTATTCTATAAATCCCATGGACCTTTTTTTCCCTATTACCATGTATTTTTAAAAACTTACTTAAACTTTAACAATTAAGGCAATTTACATGTTTTATCCATTCTAAGATATGAGAGTTAGCATATTCAGTCAATTGTCATATACACGTATATGTATGTATGTATCTATATATATACAGATAGATATGTGTGAATGGGTATATATCTCACACAAAGGACAAATATAACTTGCTCACTGCTATATTTCCTGTATCCAAAACAGTCCCTGGCTCACAGTAAATGTTCAATAAATATTTACTGCATGAATAAATAATTAACTGTTTTATAATGCTCATTATTCTCCTTTTCACTTAATATTTTATAGAAATATATTAAATATTACACTTTTGCTATATAAGAAAAGTTCTATATCTGGTACGTGAGTTGAAATTAGAGTGGCCTATTTATACCCATTATATTTTTTCTTATAATTTTCATACCTCAACATTTAACATGTTAAATATCACTTTTTAAAAATAATTTGACATATTTTGTCAACATTTATATGTACATCTTTAATAAAATTTCTGCTTCAAATGCTGTTTTTTGTATATAGGCCTGTTCTTATGAAATAGTGTATTTTCTTTATTTTCCTAAATTTCAAAAATCTCTTATGAATGATGAATGTGTTTTATTTTGAAGAGTGAGTGTTTACCTATATTTCTTTTATTAAGTGCTACAGAATAGGATAAAGTACCAATCCTTCTTAACATATAAATTAATTCTATTAAAAGAACTAGGCTCCAATGCATTAAAAATAAAATGAATGTATGTTTGAATAATTTAGTGCATTAAGGTTTGACTGCAGTGTTTAGGAAGGGAAGTTTCACATTGATTTTAACTCAAAATTACTCTTCATTGGAAGTCTGAGCCTGAGCAGGAATTGGATGTTGAACTGGTATCCCTTGTAAAAGGGTAAAGATAAAATATACAGTTAAGACACACAAAACAATACAGTTTTGTTTGAAGGTGGTTTTAATTTTACAAATATCAATGGCATTTTAAGAACATAATTATTATATGTTTAGAAATTTATTAATTGTTACCATACCCCAAAAAACAATTTGCATTGTATAAGTATGTAATCTTTTTGTCATGTTCTCTTAATGACCTAATAGCTAAAAGAGAATTCTCATTTTTGTGTGTCTCTTTAGTGTACATTTTCCCTTACACTTTTAGTAGATTTCCATTACTGTAGATATCTCACTTAGCTTTTAGAATGTTTGAGTATATTTGCTAACATATGCTTGCATTGTGTAATATCTATTATAATTCTTAAATAGATTTCTAGCAATTAATTTGAAATGGAAAAAATAGCCATGCTACCATTTTTTTTTCTTTATGAGAACACTTGAAATGCTTTTATTTATTTATTTATTTTTAAAAGATTTTATTTATTTGACAGAGAAAGACATAGCAAGAGAGGGAACACAAGCAGGGGGATTGGGAGAGGGAGAAGCAGGCTTCCCGCGGAGCAGGGAGCCAGATGCGGGGCTCGATCCCAAGACCCTGGGATCATGACCTGAGCTGAAGGCAGACGCTTAACGACTGAGCCACCCAGGCGCCTCTGGAATGCTTTTAAACCAGTTATCTTTTGGTGACTGACTTGGACAACTTGGGTTCCTTCATCCTTTAGCACTGAGTAACTGCATTTTCCAGATCTTCACATTACATTGCTAATTCCTGTTAAACAACCATTTTGTACCCGCAAGTTATTAACCAAAGCCATGAATTCACCTAGTGAGTATGCTTGTCATTTAAACAAGGTATATTCCTATTTCACGCTAAACTTTCAAAATTAGACACTTTTTGCTGAAAATCAATCTTGGGCTTACAAGGATACATAGGGGACAGGGCAACAGTGGAAGATTTTACAGCCCAAAACTGCGTAGTATCTGGCTAATTAATCTATTCAGATAGGCCTAAACCATTTTCTATTTGTATGTGAGGAGTGAGCTCCCATCTTTCTGCAACTTAAATCATTTGGAGTACAGAGCCAGATCAGAGAAATCCTCAATCAAACCTGGACTCCCCTATCGCATGGTGTTATCATTTGGTGACTGACTAGAACTTGGGTTCCTTCATCCTTTGGTATCATATTACTGCATTTTCCAGATCATCACATTATATTGCTAATTCTTGGTTAACAACCATTTGTACTCCTACACAGCAACCTGAAGGTATCCTTGGTGTTCCCTCTTTGAGTATTACCCTAACCCAGGCTTTTGACCTTCAGTCTGTGATGCGCTTTCATTTATCACTGGGGCCAATGTGGTGTGTAAATGCGCTGCGGATCTGGTGGCACTTCCACTGCGTGAACTTTGGGTAGAGTCCAGGATGTGAATTTAATGGGTGGAGAAGCTTCAGCAGCACTGTGAAGTTAGCGCGGCCAACTGCAGGAAGCCATGCTTCACTGCACCCTTCTTGGAAGCTGGCATACTTGCCCTACCCTTACTACCCACGGGCCAGCTCTTGAGGAAAAGGCAGGTAGGTTCTCAATGCAGGGAGATGCTCCAGGTGAATCAGTCCCCTCCAGCTCCTCTGATAAAAGACCCCTCCCTCCCAGTCTTCGGCATCCTCCTCCCCTTCCTCCCTCCCTCCCTCCCTCCCTCTGAGGCCCGTTCGAGACGTGCACGCTCAGCCCGCGCGACCGGCGCTGCAGCAGACGGCCCCAACGTCCCCGCCCCCGCGTGCGCGCCCCCGCGTTCTCTCGTTGGCTCGTTCCGGCCTCAGCGCGCCGCCGGCTCCACTCGCCCCCACCCCCTAGCACACCGCGGCGGCTGCGAGCAGCGCGGGGGAGGGGAAGGGCCGGGAGGTAGGCCGCGGCGGCGGGCCGGGCGCGGCGGCGCGCACGCAGGCCTTGCCTCTCCCGGGCCTTCTCCCTCACGCCGGCCGCAGGGCGGGCGCGCACGCCGAGTGACGCTCAGAGGAGGAAGCGCAGCCCCCTTCCCCTCCCTGGCTGCCCCTGGCCCAGCGGGAGCCCCCCCAGTGCGCCTGTGCGGAGGCCTACTTGATTATGTGTGCCCTCTCCGGGCTCCAGCGTTAGCGGCCGGGTGGAGGTGGGGAGGGAAGAAGACGAGGAGGAGGAGGAGGCGGAGGAGGCGGTGGAGGGGAGGTGGGGGGAGTCAGCAAGGACATGGCTCCTGACTCCTGTGCGGAACGTGAGTGACTGAGCGGCAAAGCCCGAGTGAGCGAGCGGCCGAGCGGCGGGCGGGGGCCGGGGACGTAGGGAAGGGAGCGGGGGTGCGGGTGGCTCTGCGGGGGTAAGTACTAATTGGCTTGCATGTGTTTTTTAATGGTCCCCCCCAACTCCCTCTTAGATGGTCTCTAGCGACCGGCCCGTGTCACTGGAGGACGAGGTCTCCCATAGTATGAAGGAGATGATTGGAGGCTGTTGCGTTTGCTCAGACGAGAGAGGCTGGGCCGAGAACCCGCTGGTTTATTGCGACGGGCACGGCTGCAGCGTCGCGGTGCATCAAGGTAAACACCCAACCGCCCGCCGGGCCGAACTCGGCCTGCTCCCAACCGTCACCGCTTCCCCCACCTTGGCAGCAACTGCCAGTTCCCCTGCCGCCCCTCCCCCCGCCCCGCCCCCGCCCCGTTCCGCGGCCCGGGATTGACTCGGAGGGTCCGCGGCGGGGCGGAGGGGGTGTGGGCTGTGCATGTGGGAGAAAGTGCGTGTGGCCTGGACTGTCATGTGATTCTGCGCTCACTCTCTCAAGTGTCATTTGGCCGCCGCCTGCGCCCGGAGCCGTGGGGCTGGAGACTTTCCGAGGCGGTGGTTGGAGGCGGGGGCCGAGGGGGGGGGGGGGCGTTGCGGGTCGCGGCCTGCGCCCCGGGGGCGACGGGGGGGTGGGCGTGCGCCCCTCGGTGGAGTCCCGGTGGCGGTGGGTTGGTTTGGGATCGTGGAGGCCCCTCCCCCTTCACTGGCTGCCCCGGTCTGCCGCAGTGTGTCTGGAGACTTCCTGTGGCATGGAGTCAGGCTCGGGAATGCCACTCGCTGCGCCGGGGCGGGTCGCGGAGGCAGGGCGGTTGCCCGGGCCCTTTAGATTAGGGAGGGGAGGCGCCGCTGCTTCACCCCAAGCTTTCTGGAGGAGACGCTGCTGCTGCGGACTGGGAGCTTCCTGCGGAGAAGACGGTGGCCTTCCGCCGCCGCCGTCGTGCTGCTGCAGGAGCGGCTTGGCTGAGCTGCCCTGGGCTGGTGTTGTGGCTGTAGAGGCGGCATCTGGCCACTTCCTCAGCTTAAGTAACTGAAGAGAAGAGGAGGTGGTGGTGCGGCCAGTGACTTGGGGAGCATCTTAGCTTATTTCTGGGTGTTTCCATTCGGTGAGTTTTTTGGATATTACAAGAAAGCCGAGGACACTAGTAAGAGAGTTTTCTGGCCATTAAAGTTTCTGACTTTTTCTGTTTCACGTGGTAAGGAAACAACCTAGATAGTTTTTGGGTGGCTCTTCTCTCCCTGTTACTCACCAACCCACCCTGCTTCCCATTTTTGATTTTGGCATGGAGTGATGCAAATATTTAGATACTATCGAATGAGAGAAAGCCTGAACATAAGGGTCTAAAGTGCATTCTTTATAGAATGAAATCTCAGAATTCGTAAGGGAGACTTAGGAGATAGTGGATTAATTACCAGAGTGCAGTTATTCTCATTTGTTTTTTGACAAACACCAAAGTTGCACACCTTCCTTCTTTTAAGGAGTGAAAACAATGTGTGTTGATTCTGATTTTTAAGGTTTTAGAGCTGATATATAGCGTTTCCATCAGTGTTCATTGGCATTTGTGGAGGTATTTCTTAGGAATTGGATTCTAAATTGCCAAGTTTCAATCAGTAAAGTCGTCTCTTAGTATAGAAAACACTCATTTAAACTTTAAGTTTTCTTGACGAGAAGTAGTACTTCTGGGTTAAAATAAAAGTTTTTGGACATTGATGCAGTGTTTCTTGACTGGTAGGACATTTTTACACTGACATGTTTACAAATTTTAAAAGGAATTGCAAGTTTAGCTTTTGGAGTTTTAAAAATTTGTGCTGGTTTTATATTTTAGTGCTTTCCAGTATTTAAGATATTTCAAGCTTCCTCTGAGCAAACTCATGCAAAAATGTCAGTTGGTTATTAGTGTTCTAGGTTTTTGGGAAAATTCAACTTTGAGTTAGTTAAATATCAAAATTTTTTTTTTTTATTTTTAAACTGGAGTGAGATTTAGATCTACTGAAATCACTTATTGGAACATTCACATCATATTTTTAGAAATAAATTTGTGCTTTTTAAAATAATGGCTTTATTGAGATGTGATTCACATACCAGAGAATTCACCCACTCAAAGTGTACAATCCACTGGTTTTAGTACATTCGCAGAGTTTTGTATCTAATTACCACACAGTTCTAGAACATTTTCTTTTTTCTTTCTCTCTCTCTCTTTTTTTTTTTTTTAAGAGAGGGAGGGGTGGGGGTACAGTGGTGGAGAGAGAATCCTAAGCAGACTCCATGCCCAGCACCGAGCAGGTGGCAGGGCTCAGTCTCACAACCCTGAGATCATGACCTGAGGCGAAATCAGGAGTCGGATTCTTTTTTTTTTTTTTTTAACGATTTTATTTATTTTTGACAGAGAGAGAGAATACAAGCGGGGGAAGCAGCAGGCAGAGGGAGAGGGAGGGGCAGGCTCTGGAGCCCTATGTGGGGCTCCATCCCAGGACCCTGGGATCATGACGCAGGGCCAAAGGTGGACGCTTAACCGTCTGAGCCACCCAGGCGCCCCCAGGAGTCGGATTCTTAACCGACTGAGCCACTCGGGCGCCCCAATTTTATTTTTTAATTTTTATTTGTTTCAGGGGTACAGGTCTGTGATTCATAAGTCTTACACAATACATAGCGCTCACCACAACACATATCTTCCCCAATGTCTATCACCCAGCCACCCCATCCCTTCCACCCTCCAGGCACCCCAATTTTAGAACATATTCATCAACCTAACAAGAAACCTTGGACCCGTTAACAGTTACTCTCCGTTTCTCCCCAACTCCCAACACTAGGCAACCACTAGTGTACTTTCTATCTATTGATTTGCTTATTCTGGACAATTTATACAAATGGAAGCATGTCACGCTTAACAATACATTTCATTTTCTTTTCTGCAATATTTTTTGCTTATTTTGACAGGTGATTTGGAATTATTTTTATTAGCCTTATCTAAAATGCTTGATATTTGCGACGCCTGGGTGGCTCAGTCGGTTAAGCATCTGCCTGTGGCTTGGGTCATGATCCCAGGGTGTTGGGATGAGTCCCGTATGGGGCTCCTTGCTCAGCCGGGAGCCTGCTTCTCCCTCTGCCTGCCACTCCCCCTGCTTGTGCTCTCTCTACCTCTCTTTCTGACAAATAAATAAATAAAATCTTTAAAAAATAAAATGCTTGCTATTTAAATTGCAGGATATAGGAGTGAATTTCTGAGTTATTCTTTGTAAAAAAATCTGTTAAATTTTACTCAGTATTTTTCCTATCATAAAATAATAAGTATAATTTGTAGTGCTTATGCTTATCTAAAATAACAAAAGGCTGGTCTTTTAATGTTTTTACTAAAATGTCATACAGGAGTGCCTGGGTAGCTCAGTTCGTTAAGCATCTGCCTTTAGATCAGGTCATGATCCCAGGTCCTGGGATTGAGCCCCATGTTGGGCTCCCTGCTCAGCGGGGAGCCTGCTTTGCCCTCTCCCCACTGTTCCTGCTCTCTCTCTCTCTTTTTATCTCTCTCTCTCAAATAAATAAAATCTTAAACCCCAAAATGTCATAAAATTTTTATTAGGTGGTAACATAAGTGATAAATAAAAACATAAAATGTTTTTATTCTTTGCAAAACGTGTATTTTTATATGTATAGTCTGAGAGGTAATTGAGGGCTTTGAAAGGGTATTTGATTTTCCATAATTTAAAAAATTTTAACATATTTTAAAATCTTTTATTTCCCAATAGCTTGCTATGGCATTGTTCAAGTACCCACTGGACCATGGTTTTGCAGGAAATGTGAATCTCAGGAGAGAGCAGCCAGAGTGGTAAGAACTGTTTATCAAAAACATTAAAATACTTCAATGAAAAAGAAAAACAACTTCAGTGAGTAGCTTAGGATGCTACACATTTAGTTTCAGTTTGAAGGGTTTTCAGTTTTTTGTTCAAATATTGAATTTGGGCCAAATATTGACTTAACAGTTTTAAATCAATTTTATAAACTGTGAAAAACAAATTGAACCACATAAGTATTTGTTGAGGGATACTTTGAATGGATAAAACATAAAGTTGTATTTGGGCTTTAGTTCTAGCTACTGTTTTGAAGGGTTAAATTGGCTGTAGAACATAAGGAAGTTAAGGTGATAATTCTGCTAGGTTCTGCTTAATGAATAAAAAAACACAAGAGTTTAACCACTGTATTCTTTTTACTACATCTGCATGTGTATAGTTTAACTTTGAATGCTCAGTATTTTCACACATTCAGTTCTTTTGGCAAAGCAACATAAAAATTTTCCTTTCTTACTTGTCTGGCTACCTTCTTTCTGAACACTTTTGTAAACTTCTTGTAGTCATGAGGGAGGTATGTTTATTCTTTGTGGTCCAAAGCGTTTTTTTTCAATTGAACTTCTGGAAATAACAGGGAGAAATAGATTTAATCTTCATTAATCATATAAAAGTATTACCATTTGCAGTGTGATAGTTCCTTCTTTTTGGTGTTGGCTAGAGAATTTGACAGAGGTAGAAAACAAACATTTGAACTTCTTCTTTTTTTTTTTTTTTAAAGATTTTATTTGACAGAGAGACGCAGCAAGAGAAGGAACATAAGTAGGGGGAGTGGGAGAGGGAGAAGCAGGCTTCCCGCTGAGCAGGGAGCCCGATGTGGGGCTTGATCCCAGGACCCTGGGATCATGACCTGAGTTGAAGGCAGACGTTAACGACTGAGCCACCCAGGCGCCCCATTTTGGCTTTATTTCTTAGGATATGGGGCCATTCAAGGTTTTAAAGAAGAGGCGCAACTTCCTTTAATTTCTTATAGCATACAGTTATAAAAGATAAGGTCTTTTATAAGAAACAAAAACTGATTATAAGTTTAAATAAGCAGAGAAAGGGCATTTTATATATATTTTTTTATTTTATTACTATTTTTTAGATTTTATTTATTAATTTGACAGAGAGAGACACAGCGAGAGAGGGAAAACAAGCAGGGGGAGTGGGGGAGGGAGAAGCAGGCCTCCCGCGGAGCAGGGAGCCTGATGTGGGGCTCGATCCCAGGACCCTGGGACCATGACCCGAGCCGAAGGCAGATGCCCAGCGACTGAGCCACCCAGGTGCCCCATATTTTTTATTTATTTTTTTTAAGATTTTATTTTTTAAGGGGCACCTGGGTGTTGCAGTTGGTTAAAGCAACTGACTCTTGGTTTTGGCTCAGGTCGTGTTCTCAGCACAGGCTGTTCTCAGGTCATGTTCTCAGCAATGGGCTCCATGCTCAGCACTGGGCTCCGCACTCAGTGTGGAGTCTGCTCGAGATTCTCTCTCTGGGCTCCCGGGTGGCTCAGTCAGTTGAGTGTCTCCCTTCTGCTCAAGTCAGGATCCTGGGGTCCTGGGATCAAGCTCCGCATGGGGCTCCCTGCTCAGCGGGGAGTCTGCTTCCCCCTTTTCTTCTGCTCCTCCACCCCGCTCATTCTCTCTCTCTTTCAAATAAAATATTTAAAGGAAAAAAAAAAAGATTCTGTCTCCCTCTGCCCCTCCCTGCCCCTCCCCCTGCTTGCTCGTGCAGGCGCTCTCAGATAAAATCTTAAAGAGAGCACAAATATGGGGAGTGAGAGAGGGAGAAGCAGGCTTCCCATTTAGTGGGGAGCCCCATGTGGGGCTTGTCCCCAGGACCCTGGGATCATGACCTGAGCCGTGAAGGCAGACTCTTAATGACTGAACCACCCAGGCGCCCCAAAGATTTTATTTTTAAGTAATCTCTACACCCAACAGGGGGCTTGAACCCACAACCTGAGATCAAGAGCCTCATGCTCTACTGACTGAGTCAGGCACCCCAAGGGCAGGTTAATATAAGGATATTGGAGCCAAGAAGCCTAACATGGAAATGTATTCGTGACTTAGAAAGGGAATTGAATTAGTTTTTTTTTGGTTGGTTAAGGGTCTGCCTTTCGCTCAGGTCATGATCTCAGGGTCCTGGGATCGAGCCCCATATCAGGCTCTCTGCTTGGCAGGGAGTCTGCTTCTCCCTCTCACTCTCCCTCTGAGTGCTCTCTGAGCGCTCTCTCTCTCTCTCTCAAATAAAATCTTTAAAAAAAAAAAAAAGGTTATTTATTTGAGAGAGCGCGTGACCCTGAGAGCCTGAGCTGGGGGAGGGGCTGAGGAAGAGAATCTTTCTTCTTTTTTTTTTTTTTTTAAAGATTTTATTTATTTATTTGACAGAGAAAGACACAGCGAGAGAGGGAACACAAGCAGGGGGAGTGGGAGAGGGAGAAGCAGACTCCCCGCCGAGCAGGGTGCCCGATGCGGGACTCGATCCAGGGACTCCAGGATCATGACCTGAGCCGAAGGCAGTTGCTTAACCAACTGAGCCACCCAGGCGCCCTCTTCTTTTTTTAATTTATTTTTTATTTTTTTAAGATTTTCATTATTCATGAGAGACCTAACTGACTGAGCCACCCAGGCACCCAGGAAGAGAATCTTTCACTCAGACTCCCTGCTGAGCGAGGAGCCAGCCGAGGGCTCTGTCCCACAGCCCATGAGATCATGAACTGAGCTGAAACCAAGAGTGGGACGCTTAACTAATTGAACCACCCAGGTGCCCCAAATTAGTCTTTTTTTTTTTTTAAGTAAATCCTTCCCTTTTGGTAATCATTACTTTGTTTATTTTAAAAGTAATTTCTATGCCAAGGTAGGGCTCGAACTCATGCTGTTAGACTGAGTCAGTCAGGCACCCCAAGAATTGAATTAGTCTTAATCTTAATTCTGCTTTTATTTGTGTGTCGGCTTTATTCTTTTCTGCAGGTTTTCTCTGCTACTGGCTTTTTACTGTCAGATTCTATGTTAAATGTTCTATAACAATTATCTGGTTTAGTCATCTTTTCAAACCTTTGAGGTATTTTGTTGTTCTCATTTTATGGATAAAGACATCATAGTTTTAAGAGAAATGCATATCTAGTTGGAGGCTGGGCTGTGATTAAGCTCTCAACCATCATGTTCTGTATTGCCTCCTGTGGTGAAAGTGGCCATACTTCAGCTCCTAATATTTTCTATTTCCTGTCTCAAGAGACTAAATCTTAAATCTCATCTGAGTCTCATGTTCCTTCCGGTAACAAAAAACTGGGTTGGCTTGGATAAGGTGCCTAGCTCTGGACCAACTAGCCATGGCTAGACAATAGGGTTGCTTAGACACAGAGAGATGTCTGTGGATTTGGGATAGCTCACTTCTCAGAGAAGGGATTTATGAGCTGATGGTACTGTAGCAGAATAATAAAGTTGTAATTTCAGACAAGTAGTTCAGAGTATATAGAATGGATTTGAGGGGGAGGTTAGAAACTGAAAAACTTAGGATGATATTACACTAAAAATGTAAGAGTAGAAAGGAAGGGAGGGAGCGTTTTGAAGGATGAAATGACAAAAATGGATATTGGGTAAAGGAAAGGGAATAATCAAAAGATGATTCTTAGTATCAAGGGTAATCACTGGAATGGTGATGCCATTAATAGTCATAGAGTAATGGTAATAAAGAAAGGACAGCAGGTTTGAAGAATAAGGAAAGTTCTGTTTTGAGCATGTTGGTTTTGATGATGCTAGGATTTTTCATTGGAAATTTAGGATTAAAGAAATGGAATTAAGTTAGAGTTGGAGCTGCATAGAAGAAAGACTGGAAACCAAATGACATTTTTGTTGTTGTTAGAGAAGAGAAAAATGAAGACAGCTATGGTGAATATCCACATTTGGGGAGAGTAAGAAAACAAGTTACCAAGGATGGAAAATGAACTGTCAGGAAAGGAGAACCTGCAGTAGTAACAGACACTTGGTTTCTCAGGAAAGACTAGTTGATAGTGACGTTGCTGTAAGGATGCTGAAGAACTGAGAAAAGTTTCTGAGACCAAATTGTAGTTCCTTTGTTTGGGCAGAACTCTCGTTATAGGTACTGAGGAGAGTAGAGATTGTAGGATAGACGGAATATTGAAAAAGTAAGGAAAGAGGAGAGTTAAGAGTTAGAGATCGAATTTTGTTGGTTTGTTTATTTATTTTTATTTTTTATTTTTTAAAGATTTTATTTATTTGACAGAGATAGAGTCAGCTAGAGAGGGAACACAAGCAGGGGGAGTGGGCGAGGGAGAAGCAGGCCTCCCGCCGAGCAGGGAGCCCGATGCGGGGCTCGATCCCAGGACCCTGGGATCATGACCTGAGCCGAAGGCAGACACTGAATGACTGAGCCACCCAGGCGCCCCGAATTTTGTTGGTTTTTAAGGGAAACTCTTTGTAGGTAGGCATTCATTGTTCAGAAAAAGCACTTGATGGGGCTTCTGGGTGGCTCATATGGTTGAGCATCTGCCTTCGGCTCCAGTCATGATCCCAAGGTCCTGGGATCGAGCCCCACATCAGGCTCCTTGGTCGGGCAGGAAGCCTGCTTCTCCTTCTATCTCTACTGCTCCTCCTGCTTGTGCCCTCTCGTCCTCTCTGTCAAATAAATAAAATGTTTAAAAACAAAACAAAACACTTGAATTGCTTCATTTACCTCAAGTGAACATGTATTTTTGCTGAAGATTTTTTTTTAAAGATTTTATTCATTTGAGAGAGAGAAGGAGAGAGGGAGAGTGCACAAGCAGGGGGAGAGGCAGAGGGGAGGGAGAAGCAGACTCCCCGCTGAGCAGGGAGCCCGACTGGGGCTCGATCCCAGGACCCTGAGATCATGACCTGAGCTGAAGGCAGGTGCTTAACCGACTGAGCCACCCAGGCGCCCCATGCTGAAGATACTTTATTAGGCCTTAAAACTGTTTGGGAACCACTCTCTGCTGGTTAGAGGTTAAAACTCTGATGACTGTTTTGTATTTAATGAGTATTTGTTCTTAATTACCACAGGCTGAAGAGATTTACTAGAAATGTTATATATTTATATACTTTTAATGGGATAAAGAGGATATGTTAGGTTTTAAATATTCTACTTTGAAAACATGGTGAGTGGATTGTGAAAGAAAATAAAATGGCCAAAAGCCCATTAAGAATTTGCATTATTTAGGGGCGCCTGGGTGGCTCAGTCGTTAGGCATCTGCCTTCGGCTCAGGTCATGATCCCAGGGTCCTGGGATCGAGCCCCGCATCGGGCTCCCTGCTCCGCGGGAAGCCTGCTTCTCCCTCTCCCACTCCCCCTGCTTGTGCTCTCTCTCTCTCGCTGTGTCTCTCTCTGTCAAATAAATAAATAAAATCTTTAAAAAAAAAAAAAAAGAATTTGCATTATTTAGGTATTGCTATTCTAGCTCTAAATGAAAAGACTATTTTCTACAGGAGGTGAGATGTAACTTTTTCCTACTGTTCTGCCTCTTTTTATTGTAGTTCTTCCTGGCTTACCATTGTCAGGGAAGAACTGCTGGATGGAATGTAAATCAAAATTTCAGGGATTGACCTAGGGTTTGCACATTTTGTTTTTTTTTAAGATTTTATTTATTTGACATAGGGAGAGAGAGAGCACAAGCAGGGGGAGCGGCAGGCAGAGGGAGAAGCAGGCGCTGATCAAGGAGCCCAATGTGGGGCTCGATCCCAGGACCTCCTGGGATCATGACCTGAGCTGAAGGCAGATGCTTAACTGACTCTGAGCCACCCTGGCTCCCCCACATTTTATTTTTTAATTTTTGCTTAATGAAAATACATAATGCAAAAAAAGTCACTATATATCTTTAAAACCATCTGAACTGTATACTTAACTGTATTATGTATTTACATTTAATTTTATTGAGTAAAATTATATTAATATATATTTGTTATAAATAGGTATGGATATAGAACATATAATAAATATTCCCTACCTGGGGAACTAAGGTAGATTCTTCATATTTGCCCCAAATCTTGCCTTCTTCTTAAAATAATAAATAAAAAAATTAAGTTGAAATACTTTTGTACTCTCCCCAGTCTGAGTCATCCATTATCCTTTTAGTGGCTATTAGGACCATCTCTCTTTTTTCTTTCCAGTTTCATTGGGATGTAATCGACCTATAACATTGTATTGATTTAAGGTATACAATGGAATGATATGATACATATATATACATATATTGCAGAATGATTACTAAAATGAGTTTAGTTAACATCTGTTCTCACATAGTTGCAATTTTTTTTTTTTTTAAGATTTTATTTATTTGAGAGAGAGAGGTAGCAAGAGAGAGCACGAATGGGGTAGGGTGGGTTGGGTGGGTGGGGAGGAGGGACAGAGGGAGAGGCAGAAGCAGGCTCCCCCCTGAGCAGGGAGCCCGCCTCAGGGTTTGATCCTAGGACCCTGGGATGATGACCTGAGCCAAAGGCAGATACTTAACCAACTGAGGCATCCAGGCGCCCTTGCAATTTTCTTTTGATGAGAACAATTTTTTTTTTTAAAAGATTTTATTTATTTGACGGAGACACAGCGAGGGAGGGAACATAAGCAGGGGGAGTGGGAGAGGGAGAAGCAGGCTTCCTGCGCAGGGCTCAATCCCAGGACCCTGGGATCATGACCTGAGCCAAAGGCAGACACTTAACGACTGAGCCACCCAGGCACCCCTTGATGAGAACTTTTAAGATTTATTCTTGGGGCACCTGGTTGACTCAGTTGGTAGAGTATAGGACTCTTAATCTCACGGTTGTGAGTTCAACCCCCATGTTGGGTGTAAAGCTTACTTATACACAGAACTTTCATATACACAATACAGTATTGTTAATTATAGTCACCATGCTATATATTCCACTCCCAGAACTTACCGTATAACTGAAAGTTTTTACCTTTTGATCAACCACCACACACCTTTTCCCCACCCACCATCCACTGCCTTTGGCAACCGCCACTCAGTTTTCTGTTTCTGTGAGACCGGTTCTTTTAGATTCCAAACGTAAGTGAGGTCGTATAGTACAGATGGACCTCTGACTTAGGATTTTTTGACTTTACAGTGCTGTGAAAGCAGTATGTATTCAGAAGAAACCATATTGCAAATCTTATTTTTTGATCTTTTCCCAGACTAGTGATATGCAGTATAATATGCTTGTGATGCTGGGCAGTGGCAGCTAGCCAGCGCTGCCAGTCAGCTGCCAACTCAATCAGGAGGGCAAACAACAGATAGCTTAGGACCATTCTCTACCCTTACAAGCACTCTGTTTTTCACCTCCAGTGCAGTCGTCAATAAATTACATAAGGTATTCAACACTTTATTATAAAACAGGATCTGTGTTAAGATGATTTTGCTCAGCTGTAAGCTAAGTGTTGTGAGCACATTTCACACTACGCTAGGCTATGATATTTGGTAGGTTAGGTGTATTAAATACATTTTCAACTTACGATATTTTCAACTTACGGGTTTATTGGGACATAACTCCATTGTACGCTGAGGAAGATCTGTATTTGTCTAATTTGTTTCACTTAGCATAATGCCTTCCATCTGTGTTGTTGCTAACAGCATGATTTTCTTCTTTTTTATGGCCAAATAATATTCCTGTGTGTGTGTGTGTGTATGTGTGTGTGTGTATGTGTATCTCACGGTCTATGTTTTTATACTGCATGTGTGTATTTATAAATATCATTTAGTATTATAGGAATGGCATCATATTGTATATATGTTCTGCAACTTGTGATATAGCTGCATTAATACATACTGATTTAGTTCATTCTTTTTATCTGCTTTTTAGTGTTTTGTCACAGAATGTACCACAATTTAATTTCCTTTTTTAATTTTTGTTTTTAAATTTAATTTCTTTATTGATTGTCATTTAGGTTTCTGATTTTTCACAATCACAAATAGTGCTGCAGTGAACATATACGTAGACATAATGAAGCTTGGTGTTTTTGTTTATTTTTTTTAAAGAGATAGTGGGGGGAGGGGCAGAAGGGGAGGGAGAGAGAAAGGATCTTAAACAGCTCCATGCCCAGTGCGGAGCCCCTTGGGCTCGATCTCACAGTAGTGAGATCATGAGCTGAGCTGAAATCAAATTAGGAGTCGGATGCTTAACCAACTGAGCCACGCAGGTGTCCCAGAAAGCTTGGTGTTTTTAAAAAATATAGTCTGAGAGTCTGTATTAATAGGCAGGTTTTAATTTGTTTACGGTTATAATAGTGACTGGTATATTTGGGCTTATTTCAAAAGTTTTATTTTCTGTTTTCTATTTACCATGCCTTTTTTCTTTCGCTTTTCCTTCAGTTGGAGTGATTGAATGTTCTTTATTCCTTTTTATTTTAAACATTTTTTTAAGGATTTTATTTATTTATTTGAGAGAGAGACAGAGAGAACACAAGTGGGGTGAGGGGCAGAGGGAGAAGCAGACTCCCTGCTGAGCAGGGAGCCCAATGGCGGGGTTTGATCCCGAGATTCTGGGATCATGACCTGAGCCGAAGGCAGATGCTTAACTGACTAAACCACCCAGGTGCCTCTGTTCCTTTTTTTTTTCTTTTTTAATCCTGTGTTGATTTGGAGAGTATATATTCTACTTTTTTTCTGTTAGTGATTGCCCTAAAGTTTTAATGTGCATACTTTGTATTTTAAAGATTTTTTTTTTTATTTATTTATCTGAGAGAGAGAATGAGATAGAGAGAGAGAGCATGAGAGGGGGGAGGGTCAGAGGGAGAAGCAGACTCCCCGCTGAGCAGGGAGCCTGATGTGGGACTCGATCCCGGGACTCCAGGATCATGACCTGAGCCGAAGGCAGTCGCTTAACCAACTGAGCCACCCAGGCGCCCCATACTTTGTATTTTAAATGAGTCAAAAAGTAATACAACCAAAATCTCAGGATTCCTTGTATTCCCATCTTTCCCTAGCAAAATCTGTTATTGTCTGTATTTTAATTCCATCTGATTTATTTATTTGTTTGTTTGAAGGGGGGAGGGTGAGAAGGAGAGAGAGAATCCCAAGCAGGCGCCACTCCCAGCATGAATTGGATGTGGGGCTCGATCTCACAACCCTGAGATCATGACCTGAGATGAAATCAAGAGTTGGATGCTTAACTGACCCCAAATTCCACCTTCCTTTTAATTTCCCAAATTAGTAGCTTTGTGTGTGTTTTTTAAATTTCATTTTTAAATTTATTTTTTTTAAGATTTTATTTATTTGAGAGAGAGAGTGAGGGAGAGAGAAAAGGAGCTGGGAGAGGGGCAGAGGGAGAAGCAGACTCCCCGGTGAGCAGGGAGCCCGATGCAGGGCTCCATTCCAGGACCCTGGGATCATGACCTGAGCTAAAGGCAGATGCTTAACCGACTGAGCCACCCAGGCGCCCCAGTTGTTTTTTAATAGGTATTTGTAATTTAGACCTAAGATTACTGAAGTTTTGCTCAACTGTTTGTTTCCCTTGCTGCTTTATGGGTCATTTCCTTTTTTTTTTTTTTTTTTTTAATTACCCAGTTCTAGTGTTCCCCTCCAGAGTCTTTGACTACTAAGTAGTAAGCAAGCTATATTAGTCTTTTTATGTCTAGAATGTTATTATTTTGCTCTCATCTATGCTAGTTTGAGTTCTAGAGTCATAGTTGTTTTCCTGTAAGTAAAGATCTTATTCTAGTTTGTCTTCTGGTGTCTAATTGTGGTAAACAGAAAATCTGTTGACATAGTGCTTATCCTGCTTTGAAGTTGATTTGCTTTTTCATTCTGTGGACTCAATGTTTTTTTTCATCTTGGAAAATTTTCTGCTCTTTCTTCAGGTATCACCTCATTTAATTTTTTTCTGGAACTGTTACTTAGGTGTATGCTTGGGATTCTTGTTCTTTTCTTCATGTATTTTGTTATTTTTAAAAAATTTTTTTAGATTTTATTTGAGAGGGAGAGAGAGAGCGAGAGAGAGTGAGCTCGCACACAAGCAAGAGCAGGGAGAGGGAGAAACAGACTCCCCGCTGAGCAGGGAGCCCGACTTTGGGCTCGATCCCGGGATCCTGGGATCATGACCTGAGCCGAAGGCAGACGCTTAATGGACTGAGCCACCCAGGCACCCCTCTTTATGTCTTTTTTTTTTTTTTTAAGATTTTATTTATTTATTTGAGAGAGAGAATGAGATAGAGAGAGAGAGCATGAGAGGGGGGAGGGTCAGAGGGAGAAGCAGACTCCCTGCTGAGCAGGGAGCCCGATGCGGGACTCGATCCAGGGACTCCAGGATCATGACCTGAGCCGAAGGCAGTCGCTTAACCAACTGAGCCACCCAGGCGCCCTCTCTTTATGTCTTTTAATTTCTCTTTCGTATTTTCTATTTTCTCTCTCCATTATGGATAATCTCTTTAGCTGTGTCTTGAAATTTATGCTTATTGTTAACCCAGTCATTGAATTTCTTTTCTGAGTAAATCATACCTACAATTTCTATTTTATTTTTCAATTTGCCCTTTTTTCCCCATAATATTTTGCTATTTTTGCCTTATGGATGATATTCCTTTATTATTTGAACATTTAAAACATACTTATTTTAGGGGCACCTGGCTGGGTCACTTGGTGGAGCATGTGACTCTTGATCTCACAGTCTTGAGTTCAAGTCCCACATTGGGCATAGAGATTACTAAAAAAACCTTACTTTAATACTTCAGAGATTTTAGAATTCTTTCATTTGTTTTGTTAACTCTGGTGGTAGACATCTTCATGTACTTTGTAATTTTTGGTTATGAGCTAATCCTCAGGAGTTGTTGTCTTCTTTGGATTCCTGTTCCTCTAGGAACACAGTGAAGATGTTGCTGTGGGGAGTTTGTGCGTTTGCGGTCTCTGAAGAACCGTGTTTGCCCCCTAACAAAGATCAGATTACGGTAGCTTCTACAAATTAGGAATTTACAAATTTACAAATTCTTTCATTTAAAAGGAGTTCAAAAGGCCTTTTAAAACTTTTTGACAACTCTGTGACATCAATTGGGGTCAGGCTTTTTTTTTTGTCTTCCTATTATGCCAACCTTAGCACATGGTTTTCATTTTCAGGGTTGTCCCACAGTCAGAGCATGGCAGCTGGAACTTCAGTCATTGTGACCTGCAGAAAGAAGTTCCAGGCAGAAGGGGGGGGATGGTAAAGTTAAAAGTGGTTTTCCTCCCAGCTGACTTCTTCTCTTAACGTTTTCCTGAAGTCCCAGTCAACAAGTTATGCTTAGTTTTACTGGCTTTTAATTGTTAGACTTCAAAATATGGGTCATTTGAAGAACTGAATAAAATTGGTGTTTTGTTAGGAGGGAAGAACGGTAGAATGGTTTTGGGGTGGTAACCAGCCAACTCTGTCAGATTTTGCCTACTGAAGTTCACTGCTCCAGACTAATTTTTAAATTTGTTTCTTGACTGGAATCTGGTACCCTTTAGATAATGAATTTTGGGCCCCACACTCTCTCAGTGTAGGCTTGAATTTCTGGTTTTTCTAGAGTGACCCCTCTACTTATGTCCAGAACTAGCATCTCACTTCAGTGCAGCTTCTCTAGTCTTAACTGGTCTAGGCCATGTTTTTCTCTAATAAATTCCCCTTTGGTTGTATAATAGGCCCTTAACAGCTCCTGTCCTTGTGCAGGGAACCCAGTTAGAACTTTTTTTGTCTGTGTGTCTAGGGTCTGTGCTAGTGTGATAGTCAGTTCCAATCTCTAGGGGTGTATATTAGATCTGATATCTTCATTGACTGCCATAGCTTCAACTAATGTTCATCTTTTTTTTTTTTTTTTTTAAAGATTTTATTTATTTATTTGAGAGAGAGAGAGCACACGAGAGGGGGGAGGGTCAGAGGGAGAAGCAGACTCCCCGCTGAGCAGGGAGCCCGATGCGGGGCTCGATCCCAGGACCCTGGGACCATGACCCGAGCCAAAGGCAGTCACCCAACCAACTGAGCCACCCAGGTGCCCCCTAATGTTCATCTTTTTAGCTTTTCTTTTTTATTTCTGCTACCTGGAGATTAACCTTTATCTACATAATTAAAAATTGCTTTCAAAGTTATTTATCTTTGATTTCTGAGTGCAAGACGCAGTTGCAGTTTTAAAATTTCATAATTTTATTTCTGTGCAAGCTGTTTAACTTGTATACTTTAATGGAATGCCTTCAGAGTTAACCATCTGCTAGCATTTTTTCTCCTATTGCTGATTCATATCTAATATTTGCCTTTGTAGCTTTAAAAGAGGTGCTTTTAGAAAGTTAACAGATTTAGTGCTTACCACCATAGATAAAAAGTAAATGGCCAGGGCGCCTGGGTGGCTCAGTTGGTTAAGCTACTGCCTTCGGCTCAGGTCATGATCCTGGAGTCCCGGGATCGAGTCCCGCATCGGGCTCCCTGCTCGGCAGGGAGTCTGCTTCTCCCTCTGACCCTCCTCCCTCTCATGCTCTCTGTCTCTCATTCTCTCTGTCTCAAATAAATAAATAAAATCTTTAAAAAAAAAAAAAAAAAAAAAAAAAAAAAAAAGTAAATGGCCAATTTCTGTTGTCTCTCTTGATTCTTCTTTTACTATGAGAAAAGCCTAGCATGTCTGACATGAAGTACGTGCTTAATACTTGTTTTATTCTTTTCTAACCTGCCTATGCAACTAGTAAGAGAAATGAAATCATAGGAATGTATTGATACCTTGCCCAGCATATGGTATCTATTTATTCCTTTTTTTAGATCAGATTTAATTTTTTTTTTTAAGATATAATTTCTGTGTTTATCAAAGTGATAAATGCATAGTCAAAGTCAGGTATTCCGAAAACTTCTCTCACACAAATAAAGCAGTACCTTGCTGCTTGACTCTTGAACCCTAATCTCATTCTTCAGAAGCAGGCTCTTTTGGCTGCTCCTTCTGGTATTTACTTGCATATTTTTTTTTTTTTAAGATTATTTATTTTTTAGAGAGAGAGAGCACAAGCAGGTGGAGTAGCAGGGAGAGGGAGAAGCAGGCTTCCCACTGAGCAAGGAGCCTGACATGGGGCTTGATCCTAGGACCCTGGGATTATGACCTAAGCTGAAGGCAGATACTTAACCAACTGAATCACCCAGGCATCCCTCAAGTTTATTTATTTATTTATTTATTTATTTTTAAAGATTATTTTATTTATTTGACAGAGAAAGACACAGCGAGAGAGGGAACACAAACGGGGAGTGGGAGAGGGAGAAGCAGACTCCCCGCCGAGCAGGGAGCCCGATGCGGGACTCGATCCCGGGACTCCAGGATCATGACCTGAGCTGAAGGCAGCCGCTTAACCAACTGAGCCACCCAGGCGCCCCCCTCAAGTTTATTTTTCTTAGTAATCTCCAAACCTGGTAGGGGTTTTGAGCTCAATACCAGGATTAAGAGTTGTGTGCTCTACCAACTGAGCCAGCCAGGTGCCCCTATAAGCAGCTATTCTTGACATATCAGTTTTAGTAGTTGCCTTTCAGTATATCACAAATTTTCATTAAATCAGTGGTGTTAAACAGTAATATTTACACTATTATTACTATTTAAATATTTATTTGTGAGCCAAAAGTATACTGATTGTTTGCTTGTATTTTTTTTATTTCCCTGGGATTAATCGTATTTTCATTTTCTTTGTATTCTTTTTTTTAATACTTTTTTTTAAGATTTTATTTATTTTTTAAGACTTTATTTGTCAGAGAGAGAGAGAGAACATGAGCGAGCACAAGCAGGGGGAGTGACAGGCAGAGGGAGAAGCAGGCTCCCCTCTGAGCAAGGTGCCCAATGTGGGACTTGATCCCCGGCCCTGGGACCATGACCTGAGCCAAAGGCAGATGCTTAACTGACTGAGCCATCCAGGCATCTTCTTAAATTCTTTATCTAAGGCTAAATCTTTGTATATCCTCTAGTTGCTGCTTCATATAATCTTCCAAATGATTGGGGTGCCTAGGTGGCTTCTCCCCACTCAGTGGGGAGCCTGCTTCTCCCTCTCCCTCTCCCTGCTGCTCCCTCTACTTGTGGTTACTCTATCTCTGTCAAATAAATAAATAAAATCTTAAAAAAAAAATCTTCCAAATGATTAATGAATCAGGTAGTCTGTTAATAAAATTTTCAATTAATTCCCTTTTCCTTTTCCTCTCTCCCTCCTCTCCCTTTTTTTCTCCTCCTCTCTTTCCATCTTCTTCCCCTCTCCCTCTGTCCTTCTCTCTTCCCTCTTCTCTCCCTTCTGCCTCTTCCTCTCCCTCCTCTTCCATTTTTCCTTCCTCCTCCTTTCCTTTTTAAACTAGTAGACCTTCTGGGTACCATCTCCCTGCTGTCATTTGGGCTGGTTTCTCTTTAGGCCTGGATCTTTCCCTCACTATCGTCTTGGGGGAGTTTCTTTATTTCTTTCTTATTTTGGATTCTGTTTTATAATGCTTCATTCCCCCGTTTCATCTTTAATTGTTTATTTTGTTTCAGTGGGTACCTCTAGTAGCTTCATAGGAAATGGTGCATGAGAAATAATTTTTTAAAGATTTTGCATGTTTGATAAAATTGGTAGCTTTACCATCTTGAATAGTAGTTTGGCTGACTATAGAATTCTTGGTTGGAAATAATTTTTTTTTTTTTAAAGATTTTATTTATTTATTTGAGAGACAGCCTGGGGAGAGAGCTCAGGAGCAGTGGGGAGGGGCAGAGGGAGAGGGAGAAGTAGGCTTCCCACTGAGCAGGGAGCCCGATGCTCGGCTCCATCCCAGGGCCCTGGGATCATGACCTGAGCTGAAGGCAGACGCTTGACTGACTGAGCCACCCAGGTGCCCCTGGAAATCATTTTCTTTCAGAATTTTGGTGATTTGCTTTTTAGGTTCAGTGTTTCTGTTAGAGGTCCAGTAAAGTTCTGATTTCTAATACTTTGTATGTGATTGTTTTCTCTGGATTTTGTGTTTTTTTGTTTTGTTTTTTTATCCAGGTTATTTCTGATATTTTTCATGGTAGCATGTTTCCCCTCACTCATTGTAAAGGGCACACAGTGGCCCTTTTGATTTGGTAAATCATGTTAGGGAACATAAGTTCAGTTAATGGTAAAATTTTTTTTGATTATTTCTTTGATGATTTGCTTAGTTCTGTTATTTTTCTGTATGGTTTTTTATTTGTATATTGGACTTTTGAACTAATTTTCCAGTTTTTAATATTTTGTGTTTATCTGGTTTTTTTTTTTTCCCACTTTCTGAGGCAGTTCCTTACTTTGTCTTCTAACCCTTCACTTAAATTTCTGAAGTCTGTTATACTCTGTGTTCTTTATTTTTTACATCTGTTTTTATTTCTTGTATGCAGTATCTTTTTTTTTTTTTAATTGAAGTGTAGTTGATGCATAATGTTACATTATTTTCAGGGGTACAACATAGTGATTCCACAACTCTCTATGGTATGCTGTGCTCATCACAAGTATAGCTATCTGTCACGATATATATAATGCTGTTACACAATTACTGACTATATTTCTTATGATGTGCCTTTTCATCCTTGTGACTTATTCGTTCCATAACTAGAGGCCTGTATCTCCTACTCCCCCATCACACATTTTGCCCATTCCCTCAGTCAATCACCAGTTTTTGGATTTATGGGTTTGTTTTTGCTTATTTTCTTTGTTCATTCATTTGTTGTGTTTAGATCCCACATATAAACAAAATTGAATGGTATTTCTTTTTCTGACTTATTTCACTTAACATAATACTCTCTAGATCCATCCCTGTTTTGGCAAACGGCAAGATCTCATTCTTTTTTTATGGCTCAGTTATACTTCATTGTGTGTTTGTATGTATGTGTACACACACTACATGTTCTTTATTCATTTATTTATCCATGGACACTTAAGTTGATTCTATATCTTGGTTATTGTAAATAATGCTGCAATAAACATAAAGGTACATATATTTTTTTGGATTCGTGTTTTCATTTTCTCTTGGTAAATATTCAGTAGTGGAATTATTAGATCATATGCTAATCTATTTTTTTAAAAGATTTTATTTATTTATTTTGAGAGAGAGAGAGAGCATATGCTCAGGTTGGGGGAGGGATAGAGGGGGAGAGAGAATCTCAAGCAGATTCCCCTCTAAGTGTGGAGCCTGACGCAGGGCTTGATGTCACAACTGTGATATCGTGACCTGAGCCGAAATCAAGAGTCAGATGCCAGGTGCCCCATGGTAATCTATTTTTAATTTTCGATGAACTTCCATTTTGTTTTCCACAGTGGCTGCACCAATTTATTCTCCCACCATCTGTGCACAAGTTTTCCCTTTATTCCATATCCTTGTCAGCACTTGTTAATTCTTGTGTTTTTGATACTAGCCATTCTTACTAGTGTAAAGTGATAATCTCATTGTGGTTTTAATTTGCATTTCCCTGATGATGAGTGATGTTGAGCATCTTTTCATGTGTTTGTTGGCCATCTGTATGTCTTATTTGGAAAAATATTTCAGGTACTATTTATTTATTTATGAGAGAGCTGAGAGAGAGCATGAGCAGAGGCAGGGGAGAGGGAGAAGCAGGTTCCCTACTGAGCAGGGAGCCAGACACGGGGCTCGATCCCAGGACTCTGGGATCATGACCTGAGCCAAAGGCAGATGCTTAACCAACTGAGCCATCGAGGCACCCCACCCATTTCTTTTTTTATTTATTTATTTTTATTTTTTAAAAGATTTTATTTTTAGGGGTGTCTGGGTGGCTCAGTTGGTTAAGCATCTGCCTTTGGCTCGGGTCATGGTCCTGGGGTCCTGGGATCATGACCGAAGCTGAAGGCAGTTGCTTAAGCAACTGAGTCACCCAGGTGCCTCAAAAAAGATTTTATTTTTAAGTAATCTCTGTACCCATTGTGGGGCTTGAACTCTAGACTCGAGATCAAGAGTCGTACACTCCACTGACTGAGCCACCCAGGTGCCCCCCCGCTCTGCTTTTTTTTTTCCCCCTGCTCATTTTTTTTTTTTTAAGATTTTATTTATTTATTTGACAGAGAGACAGTGAGAGAGGGAACACAAGCAAGGGGAGTGTGAGTGGGAGAAGCAGGCTTCCCGCGTAGCAGGGAGCCCGATGCGGGGCTCGATCCCAGTACCCTGGGATCATGACCTGAGCTGTAGGCAGACGCTTAACGACTGAGCCACCCAGGCACCCCTCCCTGCTCATTTTTTAATTGGATATTTTGGTGTTGAGTTGTAGTTCTTTTTTTTTTTGTAAATTTTGTATATCTTTTTTATTTTTTATCTTTTTAAGTAGGCTCCACACTCAATATGGGCCTTAAACTCATAACCCTGAGATTAAGTGTCACATGCTCCACCTACTGAGCCAGCCAGGTGCCCCTATTTTGTATATATTTAGAATATTAATCCCTTATCAGATACATCATTTGCATATATTTTCTCCCATTCAGTGGGTTGCCTTTTCATTTTGTTGAGGGTTTCCTTTGCTGTGCAAAAGCGTTTTATTTTGATGTAGTCCAGTGATTTATTTTTGCTTTTGTTTCCCTTGCCTGAGGAGACATATCTAGAAAAATGTTTCTATGGCTGATGTCAAAGATTTTAACTGCCAATGTTTTCTTCTAAGAGTTTTCTGGTGTCAGGTCTCACATTGAGGTCTTGAATCAATTTTGAGTTTATTTTTGTGTGTGACTAAGAAAGTGGTCCAGGTTTGTTCTTTGCATGTTGCTGTCCGGTTTTCCCAGCACCCTTTGTTGAAGAGTCTGTCTTTTCCCCATTGTATATTCTTGCTTCTTTTGTTGTAGATTAATTGACCATAAAAGTGTGGGGTTATTTCTGCGCTCTCTATTCTGTTCCACTGATCTGTGTGTCTGTTTTTGTGCCAGTACCATACTGTTTTGATTATTATAGCATTGTATATCTTGAAATCTGGGATTGTGATACCTCCAGCTTTGGTCTTCTTTCTCAAGATTGCTTTGGCCATTTGGAGTCTTGTGGTTCTGTACAAATTTTAGTTTTATTGTAGTTATGTGAAACATGTTCCTGTTTTGTTAGGGATTATAGCTTACTGTGGGTAGTAAGGATATTTTAACAATATTGGTTCTTCCATTCCATGAATATGGAGTATCTTTTGGATGCTATTTTTCTCTTAACTGTGAGGATATTAGTCAGAACGTTTTTTTGTTTTGTTTTGTTTTGTCTCAGTTTTCTGAAGTTTTCGTCTGCTCCTGGGACTTTTTTCCTCAGAATTCCTTTGTATCATTGTTTGGGCCTGTCTTGTTAGAGACTTTGTTTAAAAATGTGGTGACTCTTAGCCACCTATTTGAATTTAAGACAAACTCCTAATGAGTTGATTGGAAGCTGTGTGTATGTGTGTGTGTGTGTGCGTGTGTGGGGGGGCAGGGATTGTTGCTGATTGACTTCGTTATAGGTGATCTAACTGGATTCTTTTATTAGGAGACCACCAGCTGGTTAGCTTATTGAGAGGGAAATCTTCCAATCATCTGTTTCGGATTGACAAACCTGGTTATTCAATATTCTTTGAGCCAGATGTTTGCCGGAATTTCACTATTTACAGTTAGATTTTCAGTTAATTCCTATTTTTCGGTATGGTACCCCTTTCCTCAGCCCTGCCTGGTATCCCCAAATCCAGATTTCCTCGTTTACCCTTTCTGCAATTTTCCAGGATGGGTGTAGTTGAGAAGGAGATTAGTGGGAAGTTCGGTTGTTTTTCAGAGTATATCCCGTCTCTCCTCACCTGAACCCATTCCTTTTGGATACATATACCTCCACCTGTGCATGTGTGACTCCCTATCCCTGATGCCTGGTACCTCCAGTTGCTGCTATATAGTCTAAGATACATTGCTTTTGGGCTTATCTTACTACAACAACCTTTTCTGATTTGTTAAGTCACTTACTACTTGTCTCCTTTCTAGCTTCCGAAATTTTTTTTTTTTCTTTAAAGATTCTATTTATTTATTTGAGAGAGAGAGAATGAGAGACAGAGAGCACGAGAGGGAAGAGGGCAGAGGGAGAAGCAGACCCCCTGCCGAGCAGGGAGCCCGATGTGGGACTCGATCCCGGGACTCCAGGATCATGACCTGAGCCGAAGGCAGTCGCCCAACCAACCGAGCCACCCAGGCGCCCCTAGCTTCCGAAATTTTATAGCTGTTGTCTTCTCTTACGTTCTTTTTCTGTTTGTAGCTTTAGTTCCTATCTCATTTACTGGTGTTCTAGGAAGGAGAGGAGGTAGTTTTTAAGTGGAATTAACTATTTGTGCTTGTGATGTGGTCTTTTACCATCTCTTTCAGGGCTTTGTTTTATGTTTTAGTGTGTTCTTTCTACTTGATTTTTCTTCCCTCACTCCACACACATTTTTGAATTTTTCCATAGATTCTACTTTCCCTTTACATTTTTCACCTTTCATTTTTTGTCTTTTCTCTTTCATTAGCAAGCTTCCTGGAAGAATAAAGCTGTAGTTGATAACTCCACTTCAGTTGTCTGTTATAGTGTAGCCTCTTAGTTGTGCATAATGATTGAGATACAACTTAATTGTCATTTTAAGCAATAGCATATGAAATATGCATTTGCTATAGTATTCTCATCATGGACACTTGTCCATTTTGTCTTTCAGTGACCCTTGTATAGAAGCCCATGTACTAGAAATTCTTTTAATAATTTAGCTTCAGGAAAATTGACTCCCGGTATATTTCCTCCTTTTTCCTAGCTCCCGGATACGCATTCTGTTTTTCTTTTTGTTCTGGCTATCAGGCAGCCTAGAACCAAATCTGGTCTTTAGTTACATCAGTTGTATTAATCTGATTACTAGTATATTTGTTTCTTCCTCCTCCTCCTGTGGGGTTTAGGACTTCACCTCTTATCTCTGTTTCGCTGCGTGTTGATTTCATTCTCTCATACTACAGACTCTCTACTTCATGAGGCTGGAACCATGACTGCTGGCAGCTCTTGGCTCTCATCTTCCCAGCCCCTTCTACCAGAAGAAGGGGCTCTCTTGAAGAATCCTGGGAAGGACTCTGATTGGCCTGTCTTGGATCATGTACCCACCATCCCTGTGGCTGGAGTGGGGAGGGTACTATGAATGGCAACCCTCACTAGAACTACATAGTTGGAGTCAGGGGTAAGAGCAGTTTCCCTAAATCAGGGGGATGTCCTTCATATTGGCTTTCAATGTTCATTTTTCTACTTTTTATTGTTATAATACAGGTTGTTTATCTGTAGGCTGCCTCAAATCCTTTTCTGAAGAAAGTTTGGGTGTAAATAAGTGCATAAGATGTCACAAACTCCTGTTCATTCACCTTTGATACCGTTATATTTGGCTCTTAAGTCCACCACCATTGATTTTGCTGTTAATTTCAAATGGGCAAATCCAAAATTTTTTCAGTTTTCATTCTGTTTGATCCACTTTCAGCATTTAAAACTGTGATTACTCCATTGCTCTGTGATCCCTAGTGCCATTGCAAAAACTGTGATCACTCCATTGCAACTCTCTCTTCTCATGACATTTGGGAAGCTCCTTTCTTCTCTTAACTCTTTAAACATTTCCTTTTGGTTTCCTGTTTGGCATTACTTCCTTACTTCTTTAAAATTTAAGTTACATGATTGCTTTTCTCGCTTGTTTATTTGATTACTTTACCCTATGAAAACTTATGATGCATGCTTGGGGATCTTTTAAGCATCAGTATCACCTAAACAATTTTATTCCAGCCTTCCGATCCATATTTGCAATTACCTTCTGGATATCTCTATTTAGGTATCTTAGGCATCTTAAATTTTATTTCTCTACCACTATAGTCACTGGCATAATTTAAGCTTTAATTTTTTGTCTAGATAATTATAACAGCTTAAATTAACTTATTTAGTTTTGGGTAAGGTGATATATTGACATGGTTCAAAAAAAAGAGATAAACAGTGGGGTGCCTGGGTAGCTCAGTCGGTTAAGCGTCTGACTTCAGCTCAGGTCATGATCTCAGCGTCCTGGGATCAAGCTCCACATCAGGCTCCCTGCTCAGTGGCGAGTCTCCCTCTCCATCTCCTC
>NC_058407.1:117710351-117746207 GCF_002201575.2 Neomonachus schauinslandi | reverse complement strand
CAGCTCGTGCCTGCTCTCCTTAAAAAAAGTTCTAAAAAAAAAAAAAAAGATAAACAGGTGTGCCTGGTCGGCTCAGTTGGTGGAGCTTGAGACTCTTGACCTTGGGGTTGTGAGTTTAAGCCCCACATTGGGTGTAGATTACTTAAAAACAAAATCTTTGAAAAAACAAAACAAAAGATAAACAGTGAAAGTTTTTTCTCCTAAACCTTTTATTTGCCTAGGTTTGCTTCCAAACTTCCCATTGTTACTATTTTTTTATTCGTTTTCCTAATTTATATATGTATGTGCTTTACATATATAGAGTCTTGTTTTTATTCTTTTTATATAAAATGTAGCACATTACACATACTTATGCGAACTTCTCCCCTTTTCAGTACAGTCCACTTCTGTTTCAAGATCATCTCCTGCAAAGCAAATATGGTTGTTGTTTTCAGTTTCCTGTAGTGTTTCCTAACTGTTGGTGGAGGGAGACTTTTTTTTCCTGGTCCATAGTATTTTTACTAAAAGGATTGTACTTTACATTTACACTTTTTTTTTTTTTTAAAGTAATCTCTCTCCAACGTGGGGCTTGAACTCATGACCCCAAGTTGCATGCTTTATCGACTGAGCCATTCAGGCACCCCTAACACAGTTAATTTATGCATGGAGTATGGCTGGGTAAACACCCTTCTCCAATGCCCCTATCCCCAGCAATAATAAAAGTCTGGGGGCTCCTGGCTAGCTTGGTTGGTAGAGTATTGCAATTCTTGATCTCAGGCTCGTGAGCTTGAGCCCCATGTTGGTGCAGAGTTTACTTAAAAAGTCTACTTCTGCAGTTATGCAGTAGGGCCAGAAAGTTATGGTATTATGGGACACCTAGTTGGCTCAGTTGAAAGAGTATGCAACTCTTGATTTTGGGGTCGTGAGTTTGAGCCCAACGTTGGGTGTAGAGATTACTTAAACTAAAAAAAAAAAAAGAAAGTGAGGGAGTTGTTCTGGAGCCAGCTAGAGATTATAGCTGCCCTAACGAGATGTAAACTCTTCTTTCTTCATTTGTATTGTCCCTACCTCTCTTATTAATCACTTTTTCTAGTCTGTCCTCTACATAGCTATGAGCAGACAAATAACTCCAAAAGATGACTTTCTATGTGTTATTCTCAGTTGCCATCAGTGCTTTTCTGTTCTCTAAGTCCCAAAGTACAAAGTATTATTCTCTGTCTTAAGAAAATTTGCTCTGATTTTTGTATACTAAGTGCAGGCATGCTTATTTTTGGATAATTGGGGAAAGGAAGATAAGTAGAGAAAATCCATAATTTCACCTAGAGACATTCAGGCAATACAGTAGTAAGGTTAAGATCACAGGCTTGGAGTCAGATGGACTAGATCTGTGACTGGGCAAGTTTATCTTCTAAGCCTCAGTTTCCTCCTCTGCAGAATAGCATGAAGCTCTGTTTATGTGCCAAGTTCAGGTGCTTTATATAAAGGAGTATATTATTTTACTCTCTCAACAGGACAGTGAAATAGGTACTATTTGTATGTCTTTTTTTTAAATGATGAGGCAACTTGGGGCCTAAAGAGGTTTAGTAATTTGTTCGGTGAGTACACCAGGTTTTGAACCCTGGGCACTCCAGAAATGATGGTTTTAAGTGCTGCACTACAGATTCTAGTTCAAGCAGGTAACCAGAAGTGTATATGTATATGTGAACATCTTCATCTTGATGTTATTTTAGAACAGGAGAAAAATGAAATAGCATCAGTGTGGTGAGATTAGGAAATACAGTTGACCCTTGAGCAATGGGTTTCAATTGTCTGGGTCCACTTATACTTGGACTTTTTAAGTAAATACAGTACTGTAAATGTATTTTTTTTCCCTTTTTTTTTTTTTTTAAAGGTAGGCTCCAGCGTGGAGCCAAATGTGGGGCTTGAACTCATGACCTGAGTCAGATGCTTAACTGACTGAGACACTTAGGCACCTCTCCTTACACTTTTCTTAATATTTCTTTTTTCTAACTTTATTGTAAGAATACAGTATTTAATACATATAAAATATATGTTGACTATTCTGGTAAGGTTTCCCGTCAATAGTAGGCTATTATTAGTTAAGTTCTTGGGGAATTCAGAAGTTTGGGTGTGGATTTTTGACTGTTGCGGAGTTGGCATCTATAACCTCCATGTTGTTCAAGGGTCACCTGTATATTATTAGTTATAAGGACAATTTCCTTCATGGTTGGATTTTTCCCTGAGGTTTTTTAGTTTCTGCCATTGTATGTGTATATTTTAACCTCTTGTTCCTACTTCATTTCCTTTGTCATTAAAGTTAGGAAGGAGAAATGTAGGTGAGCTGTATCTCTGTTTGCAAAAGTTTTGTTTTACTTCAACGTTCCAGAAGTTTTTTTTTTTTTTTTTTTAAGAGAAGGAGGAGGGGAGGGACAGAGGGACAGGGGAAAGAGAGACTCTTAAGCAGACTCCATGCCCAGCAGGGATCCTGACCTCACAACTCTGAGATCATGACCTGAACTGAAATCAAGAGTCAGACGCTTAGCGGACTGAGCCACCCAGGTGCGCCCAGTTTTTTTAATCTTCACTTTTTTGGCAACATATTATTAATCTTATGGATGTTTGACTGCTTTTGGTAACTGATTTTTTTAGAAAGTGTTGAGTTTTCTCTCTGAAACACACTCTATCCTCTGGTCATCTTTGATATATGGATAACATGTTGAAGTATGTTTCTTTTGTCATTTCTTTTGTCATTTGAAGGCATATATTATAGGCCTTAAGAGGATTAAGATTTCACTCTTATCCAAACACTTTTCATTTCTTTGGACCAACCTTATGCATTTTATTTGTTTAAAGATTTTATTTATTTATTTTATTTGAGAGAGAGAGTGTGTGAGTGGGAAGGAGGGACAGAGGGAAATGGAGAGAATCTCAAGCAGACTCTGTGCTGAGTGTGGAACCCAGCGTGGGGCTTGATCTCATGATGCTGGGTTCCTGACCTGAGCCGAAACCCAAGAGTTGGATGCTTAACTGACTGAGCCACCCAGGCGCCCTGATAAATGCAATTGTATTGTTTTACGTTTTTAAGTAATCTCTGTACCCAACATTGGGGCTCAAACTCATGACCCCATGATCAAGAGTCACGTGCTCTTCTTACTGAGCCAGGTGCCCCTGCAATTGTTGTCTTAATTTCCCATTCAGATTGTTCATTGACAGTTATTTTTTAATTAAGCCTTTTATGTAGAGTCACATGCAGGTGTAAGAAATAACACAAAGAGATCTTGTACACCATCTACTCAGTATCCCCAGTGTTAATATCTTTAGGAACCATAGGATAGGTTATTGGAATTTATACAGTTAAGAGAATAATTCCATCAGAAGGATTGCTCATGGTGCCTTTTTTTTTCATAGTGCCTTTTTTATAGCTACAGCTGCTTCATTGCTCCCTCCAGGCTTAGTTCCTGGTAAGCACTGATGTATCATCCAGTTCTGTAATTTTGTGGTTCCAGGGATGCTATATAAATAGAAGCAAAGACCATGTAACTTTTTGAGATTGGGTTTTTTTCTCACTCAACATGATTCTTTGGAGATTCATCCGGTTTGTTGAATGTATCAGTAGCTCCGTTGCTTTTTATTGTTCCGTATGGTAAGTTATGGATATACCACAGCTTGTTTAATTATTCTGATGCAAGATGTTTCAGGTATTTATAGTTTGGGGCTAATATGAATAAAGCTAATATAACCATTCTTGTGTAGATTTCTATGTGAACATAGGTCTCCGTTTCTCTGGGATGAATGTCCAGTTGTACAATTGCTGAGTTGTATGGGGGCTTCATGGTTAGTTATTTAAAAGAGATTGCTAGGGTGCCTGGGTGGCTCAGTTTGTTAAGCGCCTGCCTTTGGCTCAGGTCATGATCTTGAGGTCCTGGGATCGAGCCCCTCTTTGTCCTGCTCAGCGGAGAGTCTGCTTCTCCCTCTACCTCTCTCCCTGCTTGTGCACTTTCTCTCTCTCTCAAATAAATAAAATCTTGAGAAAAAAAAAAAATTGCCGAAGCATTTTCCAGAGTAACTGTACCATTTACATTTCTGCTAGAAATCTGAACAAGCCAGTTTTTTGGCATCCTTACCAGCATGTGGCATTGTCACTATTCTTTTTATTTAGTAATTTTGGTAGGTGTATAGTGATATATTGTGATTTTAATTTGTATTTACCTAATAGCTGATGATGTTGACCATCTTTCCATGTGCATGGTTGCTATCTGTATATCCTCTTTAGGTCAAATGTCTTATCCTCTTTTGGTCAAATGTTTATTCATTACTTTTGCCTATTTTCCAATTATTGTGAAGATTAATTAATTAATTAAAAAGCTAATCTCTATACCCAGCGTGGGGCTCAAACTCCTGAACCCATGATCAGGAGTCACATGCTCCATCAACTGAGCCAGCTAACTGCCCCTGAAAACATTTATATTTAGAATTAGCCAGCTGGACTCAGGTTAGATGATCCCAACTTTGTTGGCAACATTCAAAGCATGATAGGAGCTAGGTGAACCATATACTTTCTTCTCTCCATCAGGCCGGTTGTGGAGAAGGAAGGCTTGTATTTCCTGCTGCTCACACTGCCCCCGTACTCTCTCTTTTTCCCCTAGTCTTCTGGTACATCAGTGATTTCTTTGTTAATGTCATTCTTACTCAGATACTGATTGTTTTCATCATTTGTTTATTGTTTTTATTGTAGAGTTTGACAGTTCTTTATATATTCTATGAGCTCTTTGCCAAGTATGTGATTTGCTCTTATTTTATCTCAAATTGGAGCAAAGTCTTTAGTTTTGATGAAGCCCATTTTGTTGGTATTTATTTATTTATTAACATATAATGTAGTATTTGTTTCTGGGGTACAGGTCTGTGATTCATCAGTCTTACACAATTCAGAGTGCTTACCATAGCATATACCCTCCCCAATGCCCATCACTCAGCTACCCTATTCCTCCCACCCCCCTCTGATGAAGTCCATTTTATAAATTTATGCTTTTATGGATCATACTTCTGTTGTCAAATTTAATAGCTCTTTACCTAATCCTAAATCCGAAGATTTTTCTCCAGTGTTTCCTTTATTTTTTTAAGTAACTCTTTTTTTAAGATTTTCTTTATTTGACAGAGAGCGAGCGAGCACAAGCAGGGAGAACAGTAGAGGGAGAGGGAGAAACAGACTCCCTGCCCATCAGGGAGCCTGATGTGGGGCTTGGTCCCAGTACCCTGGGATCGTGACCTGAGCCGAAGGCAGATGCTTAACCATCTGAGCCACCATGATGCCCCTTTTTAAAGTAACTTCTATGACCAGTATGGGGCTTGAACTTGATCCCGAGATTAAGAGTTGCATGCTCTACTGATTTAGCTAGCCAGGTGCCACTCTTAAAAGTTTTATGATTTCATGCTTTACTTTTAAATCTGTGATTCATTTTGAGTTAATTTTTATATAAGGTGTGAGACTCTTTCTTTTTTTTCCTTGTTTCTTTGCCTATGCATTCATTTCCAAATGCTCCAGTGGCAACCATTTGTTGAAAAGTCCATCTTCCATCGAATTGCTCTTGCACATTTGTCCAAAATCAGCTGGGCATCTTTGTTTGAATATATTTCTGGGTTTTCTGTTCTGTTACATTGATCTTTGTGTCTGTCTCTCTGTCGGTACCAACTGTCTTAATTACTGTGTAAGATGATTCTTGAATCACATGGATGATTTTACTTTATTCTTTCACAAAATTGTTTTGGCTATCTAGTTTCTTTGTGCTTTGGTTTTTAAATATATATTTTAGAATAACTTGTCTGTACATAGCCAAAACCTTTGTTAGGATTTTGATAGGAGTACCATTAAACCCGAATATCAGTTTGTGGAGAATTGATGTCTTTACTATGTTGAGTCTTCTCATCCATCAACATGGTATGTTTATTTAGATTGTTGATTTTTTTTGGCACTTTTATTTAGTTTTCAGCCTATAAGTCCTATACATATTTTGTGGATTTATACTTAAATATTTAATTTTTTTGGAAGCAATTGAAAATAGTATTGTATGTTTAATTTTGGTATCCATGTTATTTATTGGTAGTATATGGGAGTAACAGTTGATTTTTGTATTTATCTTGGACCTGCAACCTTGCTGAATTCACTTATGAATTCTAGGAGTTTTGTTATAGATTCCTTGGGATTTTCTAGGTAGGTAATTGTGTCATCTGCAGATAGGGTTATTTTTATTTCTTCCTTTTCAATTTGTATGCCTATAATGCTTGCCTCATTGTTCTGGCTAGAAATTTCAGCATGATATGGATTTAAGACCTTTGGGGAGAGTATTCACTCCATGATGAAAACCACTAAATAGGATGTTAACTGTAGGTTTTTTGTAGATGTCTGTATGAAGTTTCTATTCCTATTTTCCTTATTTATTTATTTATTTATTTATTTATTAAAAAAATCATGAATGGGTGCTTAATTTTGTTAGGTGCTTTTCCTACCGTTAATACACTTTTTTTTCCTTTAGTCTGTTAACATGGTAGATTACCTTCTTTGATTCTGAATATTTAACTTAAGTGGAGTAAGCCCCACTTGATATGAGATATAACTTTTTTATATATTATGGAATTGCATTTATATTTTGTTAAGGAATTTTGTGTCTATTCATGAGAGCTATTGTCTGTAGTTTTCTTTTTTCATACTGTGGTTTTGATATTGGGAGTAATACTAGCTTCATAGAATGAGTTGGGAAAAATGCTTCTACTTTTTTTATATTCTGGAAGAGAATGTATAGAATTGGTGTTAATTCTTTAGATGGTGGGTACAGTTCTTCATTGAAACTATCTGGACTTTCATATTTCCTTTTTGGTTGTTTTTAAGGGACAAATTAAAATTTAAAAATAGTTACAGGGCTGGGGTGCCTGGTTGTGTCAGTTGGAAGAACATACGACTCTTGATCTCAGGCGTGAGTTCAAGCCCCACGTTGGGTGTAGAGATTCCTAAAAAAAAAATAAGTAACATTATGGGGAAAAAAAAAAAAGTTACAGGGCTATTCATATTACCAGTTTTATAATTGGTGAGTTGGAGTAGTTTGTGTTTTTCAAGGAAGGGATTCATTTTATCTAAGCTGTCAGAGTTATGTGTGTGAAGTTGTTCATAGTATTCCCTTCTTGTTCCTTTGATGTCTGCAGGATCTGTACTGATATCCCCTCTTTCATTTCTATTAGTGGTGATTTGTATCTCCTTTTCTTTGTCAGTGTTGCTAGAGGTTTATCAATTTTATTGATCTTTTCAAAGAAGCAGCTCCTTGTTGACTTATTTTTTTTCTATTTTAAATTTCATTGATTTCTGCTCTTATATTTATTTTTACCTGCTTTCTGCTTGCTTTGGGTTTATTTTGTTCTTTTTTTAGTTTCCTGAGGTGGGAGCTTAGATTATTGATTTGAGACTCTTCCACTTTTCTGTGCATTGTTACAAATTTCCCTCTTATCACTGGTTTATCTATGTCTTACAAATTTTATTATGTTGTATTTTCATTTTCATTGAGTTCATTACATTTTTTTCATTTTCCTAGCAGCTTCCTCTTTCATTATTGTGTTACTTTCTTCTGGCCTCTGTGGTTTCTGATGAGAAATTTACACCCAACTTATTTTCTTCTGTAAGTAAAGTATTTTTCTCTTGCTGCTTTCAAGATATCCTTTCTTGTTTTTATATTTCAGAAGTTTAATTAGGATGTGCTTAGGGGTAGATACCTTTAGAATTATCCCTTTTGACATTTGCTCAGCTTCTTGATTCTGTAGTTTTATGGCTCACCAAAATGGAAGTTTTTTAGTCATTATTTAGTTGAGTACTTTTTCAGTCCCACTTTATTTTTCCCCTTCTTCCTTAGACTCTCATGACATAAATGTTAAGATTATTTGTTACAGTCCCAAAGATCTTTGAGGGTCTGTTCATTTTTTTTTTTTTTTAACTCTCTGTTGCTTACATTGAGTAATTTTCATTGTTATATCTTCTAGTTCATGAATTCTTTTACTCTCTTTCCTCGATGCTGCTGTTGAGGTCATGCGCTGAGCTCTTTATTTTTCAGTACTTTGCAGTTCTAAAAATTTCCATTTGGTTCTTTATATTTTCATTTTTGCTGAGGCTTTCTGTATTTCATTTTTGTGTTTGTAATTGCTCATGGAATCATTTTTTATATTTATTTATTTAAAGATTTTATTATTTTGACAGAGCACAAGCAGGTGGAGCAGCGGGCAGAGGGAGGGGGGAGGGAGAAGCAGCTCCCTGCTGAGCAAGGAGCCTGGTGCAGGGCTTGAACCCAGGACCCTGGGATCATGACCTGAACCAAAGGCAGATGCCCAACCAACTGAACCACCCAGGGGCCCTGGAATCATTTTTTAAAAAAGATTTTTTTTTCAAGTAATCTGTATACCCAAAATGGACTTGAATTTATAGCCCAGAGAGGAAGAGTCACATACTCTACCGACTAAGCCAGCTAGGTGCCCTTTATTGAGTCATTTAAAAAAAAATTATTTTATTTTTTATTTTTATTTATTTATTTATTTTTTATTTATTTTTTTAAAGATTTTATTTATTTATTTGAGACAGAGAGAAAGAGAGAGAGAGAGCACATGAGAGGGGGGAGGGTCAGAGGGAGAAGCAGGCTCCCTGCCGAGCAGAGAGCCCGATGCGGGACTCGATCCAGGGACTCCAGGATCATGACCTGAGCCGAAGGCAGTCGCTTAACCAACTGAGCCACCCAGGCGCCCTATTTTATTTTTTTAAAAAATTTTATTTATTTATTTGACAGAGGGAGGGAGAGAATAATCAGGGGAAGCAGCAGGCAGAGGGAAGGGGAGAAGCAGACTCCCCGCTGAGCAGGGAGCCTGGCTCGGGGCTGGAGCCCAGCTTGGGGCTCGATCCCAGGACCTGGGATCATGACCTGAACTTGAAGGCAGATGCTTAACTGACTGAGCCACCCAGGCACCCCTATTGAGTCATTTTTATTATGGCTGCTTTAAATCTTCATCAGATAATTCTAACATTTGTCAGATGTTAAAATTACAAATATCTCAGTGTTGGCTCCTATTGATTGTCTTTTTTCATTCAGTTTGAGATCTTCTGGTTCTTGTTACGACAAATGTTTTTTGATTGAAACCTGAACATTTTTGTGTTATGTTATGAGACTTTGCATCTTACATAAACCTGTTTTAGCTGGCTTTCTCTGACACGTGCCTGACAGGAGGGAGTTGTGGGTGTCATACCCTTTTGCCAGGTGTAGGATGAAGTTAATGTTCCCTGTTGGGCCTTTGTTGACATTTGAAGGGAGGCTGATTGTTAATGCTGGACAGAGTTGTGAAATTATGGCTCTCTACCTGATCTCCACAGTGGATGTGGCCTCACTTACCACTCTGTGTTGATGAAACCCCTAACTCCTTGCTGTACCTTCTGATACCACCCCAGGGGATAGAGTCGGTTCCCTTGTTACTGCCAGATGAAGGTGGACGTCCAGGCTTCCCTTGTTGTCTTCATGGGGGGACATGGTCTTTATCAGCCAGTGAGGCTGAAAATTCCAGTTCTCTACTTGACCTGCTCTTACACTACCCCAATGGTAGTCTTGGCATGACTCATAATCTCACAAGGGTGGATGTCTGGGTTCCCCACTTAACCATGCAGAAGTGGGTGGGATCAGTTTTTTCCTGTGATGTTAAGCTAGGTAGAGTATCTGTCTAATAAAAGTTTTCCTTCCTAGCTAATAAGATACCTTCCTGGTTGTTTGTCTAGAGAGACAGACAGGAAGCCTTTTGTTGAGATTTTTTGGTGGGGGGTCTGTGCTTGTTGGTGCTTCTGGGTTGCTGACTTCTTACATTCCAAGAGTGGGATATATCAGGCAAAAAGAAAACCTAGGTAACCTCACTGCCATGTTATTCCTTGGGTCCCATGGTTTCTAGCTAATTTGCCGCCTTTTTTTTTTTTTTTTTAAGATTTTATTTATTTCTTTTGACAGAGGGAGAGAGAGCAAGAGAGGGAACACAAGCAGGGGGAGTTGGGAGAGGGAGAAGCAGGCTTCCCACGCAGCAGGGAGCCCGATGTGGGGCTCGATCCCAGGACCCTGGGATCATGACCTAAGCCGAAGGCAGACGCTTAACGACTGAACCACCCAGGTGCCCTGCTAATTTGCCTTCTTAACATGTTTCAGAATATATTTGTTTTGTTTATATTATCTGCAGTTTTTGTTTTTATTTTGTAAGAGGGAAAAGTACATCTTCATCATTCAGTAAATGGAGGAAGTCTAGCTTTTGATTTCAGTGAGTTTGCTCTATTGTTTTTGATTTATATTTCATTGATTTTTGCTCTGATCTTTATTTCTTGCTTTTGTCCTTCTAATGTCTTCAGGTACAAGTGAGTCATTGATTTGAGTTTTATTTTTTTTTAAGATTTTATTTATTTATTTGACAAAGACACAGTGAGAGAGGGAACACAAGCAGGGGGAGTGGGAGAGGTAGAAGCAGGCTTCCTGCTGAGCAGGGAGCCCGATGCGGTGCTCAATCCCAGGACCCCGGGATCATGACCTGAGCCGAAGGCAGACGCTTAACTGACTGAGCCACCAAGGCACCCGGATAAGTGTACTTTTAATGCCCTTTACTATTAATCTCCTTAATCTGTTTTACCCATCCCTCCACCCCTCTGGCAACTACCAGTTTTCTATGGGTCTGTTTTATGGGTCTGTTTCTGCTTTGTTTGTTCGTTCCTTCATTTGTCCTATTTTTTAGATTCTACACGTAAGCAAAATTGTAATGGTATTTGTCTTTCCTAGTCTGACTTATTTTAGCTAGCATTATACTCTGTGGGTTCTTTCATGTTGTCGCAAATGGAAAGAGTTCATTCTTTTTTTTTTATGGCTGAGTAATATTTCATTACAAACACACACACCCCTTTATCCATTCATCTATCCATGGACACTTGGGTTACTTATATATCTCAGCTATGGTAAATAAATGCTGCAGTAAACATAGAGGTGCATCTCTCTCTCTCTCTTTTTGCATATATCTTTTTGAATTAGTGTTTTTGTTTTATTTGGGTAAATACTCAGAAGTGGAATTACTGAATTGTATGATACTTCCGTTCCTAATTTTTTGAGACCTTCATACTGTTTTCTACAGTGGCTGCATCAATTTGCATTCCCAACAACAGTGTATGAGGGGTGTTTTTCCCTCCACATCTTCACCAACTCTTGTTTCTTGTGTTTTTTATTTTAGCCATTCTGACAGGTGTGAGGTGATAATCTCATTGTGGTTTTGATTTGCATTTCCCTGATGATGAATGATGTTCAGCATCTTTTCATGTGTTTGTCCGCCATCTGTGTGCCTCTTTTGGAGAAATGTCCATTCAGGGCTTCTGCCCACTTTGTAATCAGATGTTTTTGGTGTTGAGTTGTAGAAGTTATTTATATATTTTGGATGTTAACCCCTTATCAGATATATCATTTGCATATATTTTCTCCCATTCAGTGGGTTGCCTTTTTGTTTAGTTGAGGTTATCCCTAGCTGTGCAAATGCGTTTCATATTGATGTAGTCCCAAAGTTTATTTTTGCTTTTATTTTTATTTATATTTGCTTTTATTTGCCTGAGGAGACATATCTAGAAAAATGTTTCTATGGCTGATGTCAAAAATTTTAACTGCCAATGTTTTCTTCTAAGAGTTTTCTGGTGTCAGGTCTCACATTGAGGTCTTGAATCAATTTTAAGTTTATTTTTGTGTGTGACTAAGAAAGTGGTCCAGGTTTATTCTTTTGCATGTTGCTGTCCAGTTTTCCCAGCACCCTTTGTTGAAGAGTCTGTCTTTTCCCCATTGTATATTCTTGCTTCTTTTGTTGTAGATTAATTGACCATAAAAGTGTGGGGTTATTTCTGAGCTCTCTATTCTGTTCCACTAATCTGTGTGTCTGTTTTTGTGCCAGTACCATACTGTTTTAATTATTATAGCATTGTATATCTTGAAATCTGGGGTTGTGATACCTCCAGCTTTGGTCTTCTTTCTCAAGATTGCTTTGGCCATTTGGAGTCTTGTGGTTCTGTACAAATTTTAGTTTTATTGTAGTTATGTGAAACATGTTCCTTTTTTGTTAGGGATTATAGCTTACTGTGGGTAGTATGGATATTTTAACAATATGGGTTCTTCTATTCCTGAGCATGGAATCTTTCCATTTTTTTATGTTGTTTTCAGTTTCTTTAATCAGTGTTTTATGGTTTTTAGAGTACAGTCTTTTACACTCCTTCATTAAGTTCATTCCTAGGTATTTTATTTTTGATGTAATTGTAAATGGGATTCTTTTTTAAAAATTTTTCTGCTATTGCATTATTAATGTATAGAAATGCAACAGTTCTATATATTAATTTTTTATCTTCTGTCCGTTCTTAAAATTTTTTGGTGGAGTCTTTAGAGTTTTCTACGTGGAGTATCATGTCATCTGCAAATAGTGACAGTTTTACTTCTTCCTTACCCATTTGGATGCTTTGTATTTCTCTTTTTAAAAATATTTATTGGAGAGAGTGAATCAGTGAGAAAGAGAGAGTGCATGCACGAGTGGGCAGAGGAGCAGAGGGACAGGGACAAGCAGACCCCCCTCTGAGCAGGGAGCCTGACATGGCTCCATCCTGGGACGCTGGGATCATGACCTGAGCTGAAGGCAGACGCTTAACCAACTGAGCCACCTAAGCGCCCCCGAGGATGCTTTTTATTTCTTTTGTTTTGTTTTGTTTTTATTTTATTTTATTTACTTATTTGTGAGAGAGAGAGAGCACAAGCAGGGGGAGTGGTAGGCAGAGGGAGAAGCAAGTTCTCTGAGCAAGGAGCCTGATGTGGGACTCGATCTCAGGACTCTGGGATCATGACCTGAGCCGAAGGCACATGCTTAACTGACTGAGCCATCTAGGTGCCTTTTATTTCTTTTTCTTGTCTGATGGCTGCAGCCAGGAGTTCCAATACTATGTTGAATAAAAGTGGTTACAGTGAACATTCTTGTCTCAGTCTCTGATCTTACAGGAAAAGCTCTCAGTATTTTACCATCGACTCTCATGTCAGCTGTGGGTTTGCCGTATATGACCTTCATTGTGCTGAGATATGTTCCCTGAACAACTACTTTGTTGAGGGATTTTATCATGAATGGATATTGTATTTTGTCCAGTGCTTTCTCTGCATCTATTGAGATGATCATATCGTTTTTATCCTTTCTCCTGTTAATATATCACGTTGATTTAGTAGTGACTATTGCATCCCAGTAATAAATCCCACTTGGTCATGGTGAATGCTTCTTTTAATGTATTGTTGGATTCAGTTTACTAATATTTTGTTGACGATGTTTGCATTTATATTCATTAGAGATATTTACTTGTAGTTCTCTATTCTTGTAGTATCTTTATCTGGTTTTGGTATCGGTAATGCTGGCCTCATAGAATAAATTTTGAAGTTTTCCTTCCTCTTAATTTTTTTTTGTATTTTTGTAATATTTTGAGAAGAATAGGTATTAAACTCTTTAAATGTTTGGTAGAATTCACCTGCATTAAATCCTTTATCTTGGGGAAATGATCCTCTTTTTTCTTTCTTTCTTTTTTTTTAATTTGAGAGAGAGAAAGAGAGAGAGAGCATGAGCAGGGAGAGAGGCAGAGGGAGAGGGAGAAGCAGACTCCCCACTGAGCAGGGAGCCTGATGTGTGGGGCTCAATTCCAGGCCTTGGGATCATGACCTGAGCTGAAGGCAGAAACTTTAACTAACAGCCACCCAGGGCCCTGATCCTCTTTTTTCTTGATAATTGATTTTTAAATCTACTTCATGTGATATTAATATAACCACTTTAACTTTCTTTTTATTCTCTATGCTGTAACATGACCTTTTTTCTCTGGCTGCTTTATTAAAGACTTTTTTCTTTATCTCTGATTTTTGGCAGCTTAATCATATGTTTTAGTTTATATTTATTTCTTTGGGTATAGTTGACACAGTTTACATTTCTTAATGTTTCTATTGCTCGTGTTTATTTAAAGGGTGCTTTGTTGTATGTTTTTATAATATCATTAAATGTGGCAAATTGTTGACATTTTTTCCGATTTCTGATTTTTTCCCCTGTATTATCTGTTCTTTAGTGGCTCCAAATACAAATATATTTGGCCTTTTGAAGTTATCTTAAAGCTAATTTATAGTCTATTCTTTTTTTTTTTTTTTTTAGTAAACTGTATGCTCAGCTAGGGGTTTGAACTCATGACCCTGAGATCAAAAGTCACATGCTGTATTGACTGAGCCAGCTCAGTGCCCCATACTCTGTTCATTTTTTAAATTATTAATTAATTAATTAATTTTCTCTGTTCGTTTTTAATTTATTTTTTAAAAAAGATTTTATTTATTCATTTGACAGAGATAGATACAACGAGAGAGGGAACACAAGCAGGGGGAGTGGGAGAGGGAGAAGCAGGCCTCCTGCAGAGCGAGGAGCCCGATGCAGGGCTCGATCCCAGGACCCTGGGATCATGACCTGAGCCAAAGGCAGATGCTTAACGACTGAGCCACCCAGGCGCCCCTCTCTGTTTTTTTAAAGTAGTTTTTCTATGTGTTTCATTTTGGTTAGTAGCTATTAACTTGAGTTCTTGTGCTGTAAATCTCATAGTATGTTTTTTTTATCTTTGACCTTGTAATTTCATTTCTAGAAGTTTAAAGTTTTAAAAAATTTTCATATTTCTACTTAACATATTTAATGTTTTTTCCAGCTTTTGAATGTATGGAATGTATTCACTATAATTGTTTTATAGGATTTGTGTACCAATTCTATTATCTGTCATTTCAAGATTGGTTTGACTGGTTTTTGTTTCATTATTGGGTGTGATTTGTTTCTTCTCTGTGTGTCTTTTAAGTTTGTATTGATTTTTAGTCATTGTAAATTTTATCTTGTTATGTCTCCATTTTAGTATGCCTACAAATACTTTTGTACTTTGTTCTGTGACATGGTTCAGTTATTAGAAACGTTTGTCCCTTTCGGATCTCTGATGCAGTATTAATTATTAGGTGTTTTTTTTTTTATTCTGGCTTTTGGGAACAAGCATTATTTGCATCCTTGTGTGAGTTCTGGTGCTGTTATTTCTGAATCATCTGGTGGTTCTCTCCCTGGCCTTGAATAGTTCTCCACATGCAAGTGCTGATTCCTCACTCAACATTTTTTAGGGTAAGCCTCTCTCTTCATTTTTCTCTCTCTTCAGCTCTACTCAGTGGTCTCCCATGTGACCTGTAGCCACCTTGGCTTCCTTGGACTCCCAGCTTTATTTCTTCAATCTGGGGAGACCACATGCTCTGCCTGGGTTTCTTCTCCCTGTTCATGGCATGGAAACTCTCAAGGCAGTAAGCTGGGCAAATATATGGCCTCTGTTGTTTGTTTCTTGTGTCCCAGGATTACTGTCTTTCATTACTTGTCCAAAATCTTTAGGGCTTTTGTTTCAAACATTTTGTTAGGTTTTTGTTATTTCATGCAGAAGGCAGAATCTGGTCCCTCTTACTTGATCTTGAGTGGAAGTGGTATTATGGTGCTTTTTTATACATTTTCATACTGACTAGTGATGTTGAGCACATTTTAATTTTTTAATTTCCTTATTGACCATTTATGTGTTTTCTTTTGGGAAGAGTCTGCTCAAACCTTTAGCCCTTTTCCTTCTTTCTCTCCTTTTTTTCTTTCTTTATTGTCTTTTTTTTTTTTTTTTTTTAATTGCAGAAGGTCTTTATATGTCCTGGTATGTTCTTTGTTAGATAAATGCTTTGTAAGTAGTTTCTCCAAGACTGTGGTTTTTTACTTACTTTCTTAACTGTGCTTTTGATGAGCAGAAATATGTAAGTCTGATGAAGTGTAATTTGTCAGTTTTTTCTTTTACTATGTATGTCCTAAGACACTTTTGCCTAACCCTGACATCATGAAGGTACTTCCCTTTGTTTTTTCTAAAACTTTGTTTTTGCTAATTTATATTTAGGTCTCTAATGTATCTCAAATTAAGTTTTGTAGGTGTTTTGTTTTTGTTTTTTGTGTCTGGATATCCCATTATTTCTGCACCATTTGTTGAAAAGAGTCTCCATTCCTCAGTGGCTTGCTTTGGTGAAACAGCACTTGGCTGCATAAGTGGGCTCTATTTCAGGAATATTCATTCTGTTCCATTGATCTAATTGTCCATCCTTATATCATTACAATACTAATTTGATTATTTGTATTTTATAATAACTCTTGAAGTCCGATTTGCAAGTCCAGCAACCTTTTTCATCCTTTTCAAGATTGCTTTGTATACTTAAGTTTTTAGCATTTCCATATAAATCTCAATATTAGCTTTTCCAGGGGCACTTGGGTGGCTCAGTCAGTTAAGCATCTGCCTTCAGCTCAGGTCATATCTCAAGGTCTTGGGATGAAGCCCCACATCAGGCTTTCTTCTTAGCGGGGAGTCTGCTTCTCCCTTTCCCTCTGGGCTTGCACACGCTCTCTCTCTCTTGCTCTCTCTTAAATAAATAAAAAAATTAAAAAAAATATTAGCTTTTCTATCACTTCAGAAAGGTTGATGGGTGCTATGATGATGATAACCATTGTTGATGGGTGATATGATGATGGGTGATATAATGGATGATAACCATTGCTTTCAGTCTATAGATCAGTTTGAGGAGAATTGACATGTTAACAGGGTTGAGTCTTCCTTTTCATTAGCATGGTATATCTCCATTTCTTTAGGTCATCTTTGTTTTCTCAGCAATGTTTTGTAGTTTTCAGTCTTTGGTCTTGTGTGTCCTTTGTGTAAAAAAAATGTTTTGTTTTGTTTTGTTTTTAGATTTTTCCTGGTTTTGATGTTACTGTAAGTGGTGTTTTAAAGAATTCAATTTCCTAATTATTTTTTCTTATAATATGGCAATAGAATTGACTTATATTGACTTCTGTCTTACAACCTTACATAAGTCATTAATTCTATGAGTATTTTTGGTGATAAATCAGGTATTTGTAGGAGATGATCATCTTATAATTTTTACCTCTTTCCACTTTGCATTCTTTTAATTTTCTTCCCTTATTGCATGTACCTTAGTCCTGTTCCCATTCTTTAGGGAAGGCATTCAGCTTCATACCATTAATTATGATGTCAGCTGTAGGCTTTTTGTTAATGACCTTTATCAGGCTGTTTAAATATATAGGTTTTATTATTATCTAAGTATGGCAACAAGGCCTGTGACAGATCAGGAGAGGATTCCTGTTGTAAAGGAATCCTTTATAAAGTTGTAAATTATGAAAATAAAGGCAAGATCCTTTATTTTGGTTTCCATGGAAAGGAATAGTCAAGGAATGGTAACCAGGTTTAGGATACTCTAGTTTGAATAATTTCAAGTGCTTTGTGGCTTAGGGGCTGCCCATAGTTGTCTGGTATTTGGGGTGATTGTCACCCCTGGGGTGATTAGAGTAGGGGAATATTGTGGCCAGAGTATAAAATAGAGATGGCTGGGGCTATGGTCTCTGTATTGGTTGGTTTGCATATGAAAGCTAGCTGGAGCATTGTTAGCTATCTTCAGGAATTAGCCCCGAGAAGGGTTACCAAAGCCCAAAGTATCAAAAGTACAGAATGAAAGGATATGATTAATAAACAGGTTGTGTGGGGCGCCTGGGTGGCTCAGTCGTTAAGCGTCTGCCTTCGGCTCAGGTCATGGTCCCAGGGTCCTGGGATCGAGCCCCGCGTCGGGCTCCCTGCTCTGCGGGAAACCTGCTTCTCCCTCTTCCACTCCCCCTGCTTGTGTTCCCTCTCTCGCTGTGTCTCTCTCTGTCAAATAAATAAAATCTTAAAAAAAAAAAAGAAAATAAACAGGTTGTGTAAAATCTATTCCTAGTTTTCTAACAGTTTATGGCATGAATGGATATTGAGTTTTGTCTAATGTTTTTTTCTACATCTGTTGAGATAATTAATGTATTTCTGCATAATATAGTGAATTTCATTGTTTTATTTTCAAATGTTATATCAATCTTGTATTCTTATTTTTTCTGAAGATTTTATTTATTTGACAGAGAGCGAGCACAGGCAGGGGGGAAGTGGGAGAGGGAGAAGCAGGCTCCCTGCTGAGCAGGGAGTCCGATGCTGGGTTGGATCCCAAGACCCTGGGATCATGACCTGAGTGGAAAGCAGATGCTTAACTGACTGAGCCACCCAGGCACCCCTCAATCTTGTATTCTTGGGATAAATTTTACTTGGTTATGGTGTATTATCCTTTTTATATATTGCTGTATTGAAATTGCTAATGTTTTATTAAATATTTTTGCGTCTATGTACCTTAGGGATGTTAGTCTATAATTTTCTTTTTTTGTATTTTCTGTTCAGGTTTTGGTATTATTGGTATTATTACCTAATATTATTAGGTGTGTTTGTTAGTATTATTCATGGTGAGCTTAGAAAATAATTTCAGAAGTGTTCTTTATATTCTGGAAGTGTTTGTGTGAAGTTGATGCTGTTTCTTCCTTGGTGTTTGAAGGAATGTACCAGTGAAAAAGTCTGAGCCTAGAGTTTTATTTTGGGGAAGGATTTTCAGAATGAATTCAGTTTAAAGGGCGCTTCAGATTTTTGTTTCATCTCATCAATTTTTTGGTAAGTTGTGTTTTTCCAGGAATTTTTCCATTTCATCTAAGTTGTTAAATTCATTAACATAAAGTTAATAGTCTTTTATTTTTTTACTCTCTATGGGTTCTGTAGTGATAATTCCTCCTTTCTTGTTCATACTGGTAATTTATGTGTATGCTTTATATCCATTTAGCTAGAGGTTTATCAACTTTGTTGATCTTTCCAAAGGACCAGCTTTTACTTGTATCTAAGAAATCTCTGTTCACTTCTAGGTCATGTAGATTTATTACTGTTTCATTTTAAGACTTTTATAGTGTTAGCTCTTACATTTAAGTATATGACCCATTTTGAGTTACTTTTATGTATGATATAAATAAGGGGTCCAACTTAAGTTTTTTGCTTGTTGAGGAGAATTTTTAATATATGAGTTTTTTTTTTTTTTTTTAAAGATTTTATTTATTTATTTGAGACAGAGAGAATGAGAGACAGAGCACGAGAGGGAGGAGGGTCAGAGGGAGAAGCAGACTCCCCGCCGAGCAGGGAGCCCGATGCGGGACTCGATCCTGGGACTCCAGGATCATGACCTGAGCCGAAGGCAGTTGCTTAACCAACTGAGCCACCCAGGCGCCCCAATATATGAGTTTTGTAAAGCTCTTTCTCTTTGTATTAATTTCTTAGCATTCCAATAGTAATTTCAGTATATTTCCTTACCTTTTTATTGTCCATTTATATAGGGTACCACTTACAGTTAATATTGTACCTCTTCTTAAATGTATCGAAATGTTGCAGTCATAGAGATTCTTTGACATAACCTCTGTCTGCTCAGTTATGCTATTGTCATATGTATTAGATCTCTATGTTATAACCCCCAGAAAACAATATTATAATTTTTGCTTTCAATAATTACTTGTATTTTTAAGAATTTAAGAACTAAAATTCTTCTATATTTTCCAGATATTTACCATTCGTGGTCCTCTTTTTTGGTTCCTAAAGATTTACATTTTCATTTAGTACCATTTTTCTTCATTATGAAGAATTTCCTTAGCCTTTGTTGTAGTCCATGCCTCCTGGTGATGAAATCTGTTTGCTGCCTTTTGTGTGAAAATACCTGTTTCACTTTCATTTTTGAAGGACATATTAGTTGAATATAGAATTCTGGGTTGAACTCCAGTTGTTTTTCTTGAAGCACTTTAAAGATTTTGTTTCACTCTCTTTTGACTTCCAGAGTTTATGATGAGAAATTAGCCATTTATCTAAAAACTGTTCCCCTTTATTTGATATGTCCTTTTCACATGGCTCCTTGATGACATTCTCGCCTTTGTTTGCTTTTCAGCAAGCAGTTTGGGTACTTGGGGCTCACTGAGATTTTTGAATCTATAAAGTTCTCTCTTTTTTTTTTTTTAAGATTTTATTTATTTATTCATAAGAGACAGAGAGAGAGAGGCAGAGGGAGAAGCAGGCTCCCCACTGAGCAGGGAGCCCGAAGTGGGACTCGATCCCAGGACCCTGGGATCATGACCTGAGCCGAAGGCAGACGCTTAACCATCTGAGCCACCCAGGCGCCCCTAAAGTTCTCTTTCTTAAAATACAAATTTTATCCACTATTTTTCAAAACTTACTTTTTGCCATATTCTCATATTCCATATTCTCTTTCTCCTCACCACTTTTCCTCCTGCTTTTCCAGACCATCAATTACACATGTTAGATTTCTTGACACTGTACAATAGGTCCCTGAAGCCTTGTTAATTTTTTTCCACTATTTTCTCTTTTTCAGATTAAAGATGAGAGGTAATGTAGCTTCAGAGTCAGTGACTCTTTGTTTGTCATCTTGATTTTGTTGTTAAGCCTGTCCAGTAAATGTTTCACTTCATATATTGTTTTTGTTTTTTGTTTTTTTTTTGAGAGGGAGAGGTAGGGGAGGGGCAGAGGGAGAGGGAGAGAGAATCTTGAGCATGCTCCATGCCCAGCATGCATTGGGGCTCCGTTTCAGGACCCTGAGATCAAGACCTGAGCTGAGATCAAGAGTTGGACGCTTAACCGATTGAGCCACTCAGGTGCCCCTAATTCTTTTTTATACTGTCTTTTACTTTGCTGAGATTTCCTATTTCACTTAATATAGGTACATTTTTATTTTTCTTTTAGAACTCAGTTATAATAGTTATTTAAAGCCTAATTCCAGTGCCTCGGTCATCTTAGGGTTGGTTGACCTTCATTGATTGTCTTTTATCTTAAGCATGATTAACGTTCTTCTATTTCTTAGTAGATCATGTAACTTAGATTGTTTTTTTTTTTCTTTAAAGATTTTATTAATTTGAGTGAGCGACCATGAGGGGTAAGGGGCAGAGTGAGAGGGAGAAGCAGACTCCCTGCTGAGTTGCAAGCCTGATACAGGGAGTCTGCTTCTCTCTCTTCCTCCTGCTTCTGCTCTGTCTCTCTCTTGCTGTCAAATAAATAAATAAATGAATGAATGAATGAATGAATGAATGAATGAATGAAAGAATAAAATCTTTAAAAAAAAGTTGGGAAACTTCTTCTGCTGGTCCCTTCCAAGTTTTGACTACAGGTGGGAAACCAGAATCTGGCTGTTAACTGTGTGTGTTTGTCTTTTATAAGCTTACTTAACTGTTTTGGAAGTAGAAGTTCATTTTAAGCAAAAAAAAAGAAATGATGATGGTGAATGTTTTATCCTGCAGATACTTTTTTTTTTTTTTAAAGATTTTATTTATTTATTTGACAGAGAGAGACACAGCCAGAGAGGGAACACAAGCATGGGGAGTGGGGGAGGGAGAAGCAGGCTTCCCGCTGAGCAAGGAGCCCGATGCAGGGCTCGATTCCAGGATGCTGGGATCATGACCTGAGCCGAAGGCAGCCCGCTTGACGACTGAGCCACCCAGGCACCCCCTGCAGATACTTCTTTATGCCACAATTACATCTGTTATATAAGGAGGATCAAACTTAAAACCTGATCCTTTATTGATTTATTCTTATCAGCTTATAATATTTAAAAAATTTGTTATGTTTCAGTTCATTGCAGTTATTATCTTTTTTGGCCTTAAGTGATTTCCCTTTTTTTTTTTTTTTTTAAAGATTTTATTTATTTATTTGAGAGAGACAGAGATAGTGAGAGAGAGCATGAGAGGGAAGGAGAGGGAGAAGCAGGCTCTCCACTGAGAAGGGAGCCTGATGTGGAGCTTGATCCCAAGACCCTGGGATCATGACCTGAGCCGAAGGCAGATGCTTAACTGACTGAGCCACGCAGGTGCCCTGGCCTTAAGTGATTTCAACTTTGGCCAGCAGGAACCTCTTTAGGTTGGCTGTTAAGTCCTTTTGACATGAATAAAGTAGTCTTTTATAGCTTCCTTGCTGTCTGATAGAATGTTATCTCGAGCTTGCTTGACCTAGACCAGGAATCATCTACATCTTTCAGGAGTCCTGGCGACTTTGGGAAATGCTGTTTGGAGACCACAGCCTTGACACTGGAGGTGCTCATTTCTTTTTTTTTTTTAAAGATTTTATTTATTTATCTGAGACAGAGAGAATGAGAGAGACAGAGAGCACATGAGAGGGGGGAGGGCCAGAGGGAGAAGCAGGCTCCCTGCTGAGCAGGGAGCCCGATGCGGGACTCGATCCAGGGACTCCAGGATCATGACCTGAGCCGAAGGCAGTCGCTTAACCAACTGAGCCACCCAGGCGCCCCTGGAGGTGCTCATTTCTACCCTCGTAGCCATAAGTCTTTGTAAAAGAAAAGATAGGTTATTTTAGATTTATTTTTATCTTTTTTTTTTTTTAAAGAAGAAATGGGGCTCCTGGTTGGCTCAGTTGGTGGACTATGTGACTCTTGATCTCAGGGTTGTGAGTTTGAGCCCCATGATGGGTGTGGAGATTACTTAAAAATAAAATCTTTTTTTTTTTGTTTAAGATTTTATTTATTTATTTGAGAGAGAAAGTGAGCACAGGCGGTGGGGGGGGGAGGGGCAGAGAGAGGGACAGGGAGGAACAAGTAGACTCCCTGCCAAGCAGGGAGCCCCACGTGGGGCTCGATCCTAGGACCCTGGGATCACACCCTGAGCTGAAGTCAGATGCTTAACTGACCCAGGTGCCCCAAAAAGAAAATCTATTTTTTTTTTTTTTTCCTGGTGAGAGAGAGAGAATCTTAAGCAGGCTCCACACTCAGTGTGATACAGGGCTTGATGTCACAATCCTGAGATCATGACCTGAACTGATATCAAGTGTTGGATGCTTAACAAACTAAGCCACCCAGGCACCCCAAAAATAAAATCTTAAAAAAAGAGGGGTGCCTGGGTGGCTCGGTCAGTTAAAGCATCTACCTTTGGCTCAGGTCATGATACCGGGTACTGGGATCGAGTCCTGGCTCCTTGCTCAATGGGGAGTTTGCTCTCCCTCTGCGCCTCCCTCTGCTTGTGCATGTGCACGCTCTCTTTCAAATAAAAAATCTTCTTTTTTTTTTTTAAAAAAAAGATAGTATTTTATCGTACAGATACAAAGTACTTTATGCCGCAATTACATCTTTTATTATAATATGAGGAAGATCAAACTTAAAACCTCATCCTTTATCATTTTATTTTTTCTTACCATCATATAGTATTGTTTTCAATTATTTCCTTGTTGTATCTTGTAATATTATGGTAATCACAGTCTAGGTAAACCAATATAGTAGAATAGATTGTTACATAGCCACAGCCTCCCAAGGGTCAGTATTTTGGGTGAACTTGATTTAGTGAAGTCTTAGTGGGTTTTATCTTTTGGCAAAAGAATCTAATATAAAGTAGAAAAAATATTTGGAAATTAATGTCTCCATTCTAAAGATGGAAAATAGTTGCATCATTTCTTATTATGCTATATGATGTAGCAAAGAAAGAGCCACCTTGTATAACTTGCACATGTTTGGGCAATTTCAGTTAAAGGTTTTTTTTTTCCTTGGTAAAATGTGAAATCCTCAATGTGTGCTTGCTTGTTTGTTTGATTTCCTTATAATCTGTGTTGCCTTTCACAGGATTTACTTGTACTTTATTTTTTATTATTTTTTTCCTCTGCCCTAGCCACCTACTTGTACCTTTTAAAGACTACTCACTAAAATAATAATGAATCTGTGGGATTGTAATAGTAACATGTTTGACTGCATCCTGCCCTATAAAACTTTTCAGTTTGACAAAACAGAGGATCAAGGGGGGAGGGAGGGAAAAATAAAACAAGACGAAATCAGAGAGGGAGACAACAAACCATAAGAGACTCTTAATCATAGGAAGCAAACTGAGGGTTGCTGGAGGGGAGAGGGGGATAGGGTGATGGGGTAACTGGGTGATGGACATTAAGGAGGGCAAGGGATGTAGTGAGCACTGGGTATTACATAAGACTGATGAATCACTGAACTCTACCTCTGAAACTAATAATACACTATATGCTAATTGAATTTAAGTAAAAAAAAAAATAAAAACGTTTCAGTTTGAATTAGTTTACTGTAGGATCTGGAGTCTCTGTGGTTCAGGGTCCCTCATACCAGATCCTTCCTTAGTTAGGGTATAGTCTTCTAACTATAACATAAACTTCTTTTCTTTTCCTGTACTTTTTTTCTCTGAAGTCTCCTATATATCTATTTTTGTTTTTAGTAGGAAGACACAGCACGTAGTAATGTATCTCTGTAAAAATTTAAATTATAAAAGAAACAATATATTTTGGAATAAAGAAATAAATTCACTCATAATCTTACCATCTTCACCATAGTCCTGTTAAGCATGTTTTGTGTATTTTAGAGTTTATTTCTATGTGAATATACCATTATTCCTCTCATTGTTATACAGTTAGACTTTTTATACAATTTTTTTTTAAAGATTTTATTTATTTGATAGAGAGACGATGAGCAGAGGGGATGGGCAGAGGGAGAGGGAGAAGCAGACTTCCCACTGACTAGGGAGCCTGATCCCGGAATCAGGACCTGAGCTGAAGGCAGACACTTAAGTGACTGAGCCGCCCAGGCACCCCAACTTTTTTATACAACTTTTTTTTTTTTTAAGATTTTATTTATTTATTTGAGAGAGAATGAGATAGAGAGCATGAGAGGGGGGAGGGTCAGAGGGAGAAGCAGACTCCCTGCTGAGCAGGGAGCCCGATGCGGGACTCGATCCCAGGACCCTGGGATCATGACCTGAGCCGAAGGCAGTTGCTTAACCAACTGAGCCACCCAGGCGCCCTTTTTATACAATTTTTAAAGATTTTATTTTTATTTATTTTTGTGAGCGGGAAAGAGAGAGAGCATGCATGAGTAGAGAGAGGGGCAGAGAGAGAGAGGGAGAGAATCTCAAGCAAACTCAGTGCTGAGCATGGAGCCCAACACAGGGCGTGATCTCACAACCATGAGATCATGACCTGAGCCAAAACCAAGAGTCGATTGCTTAACTGACTGAGCCACCCAGGCGCCCCTATACAATTTTTATAGCTATAAACAGCCATATATGTTTGTATACATATATTTTCATGTCTTGAAATTAAAGTATATAAATGATGTAAAAATGACACATAGTATTTAATAAGTGCTATTTCTATCATATTATTTCCTTTGGCTCTCCAAAAATGAAGAATTGAATTAGTATTTTTCTTGAACCATGTTGCTAAATTGCTCTCCAAAAGAATTGGATTATAGTGCCATCAACAGTATATGAAAATTAATGTTCACTGCACTTAGAATGTTAGGAATTATCTTTCTTTTTTTTTTTTTTTTTTTTTTAAAGGATTTTACCTATTTATTTGAGAGAGGGAGAGCACAAGCTGGGGAGAGAGGCAGAGGGAGAAGCAGACTCCCCGCTGAGCAGGGAGCCCGATGCGGGACTTGATCCCAGGACCCCGGGATCATGACTTGAGCTGAGGCAGCCACTTAACTGACTGAACCACCGGGGCGCTCCTTTATAGACATTTTTAAAAAAAGATTATTTATTTAAAAGAGAGAGCGTGCAGGGAGGAGCAGATGGAGAGGGACAAGCAGGCTCTGCACTGAGCGCAGAGCCCAACGCGGGGGCTCGATCTCAGGAGCCCAAAATCATAACCTAAGTCAAAACCAAGAGTCGGATGCCTAACCAACTGAGCCACCTGGGTGCCCCTAGATGTTTTTAATTCCTTAGATTTGACTAATTAAAATGTTTCTAACTCTTCTATTGAAATTGTTTTTCATGAGGTGCCTGGGTGGCTCAGTTGATTAAGTGTCCTACTCTTGATCTTGACTCAGGTCATGATCTCAGGGTTGTGAGATTGAGCCCTGAGTTGGGCTCAGGGGGGCGTCCGCTTAAAATTCTCTCTCTCCATCTCCCTCTGCCCCTCCCCCCCCAGCTCGCTTGCTCTCTCTAAATAAATAAATAAAATCTTTAAAAAAATAAAAGGAATTGTTTTTTAAACATTTTGAATTTGGATTAGTGATCAGTAAGGTTTAAGGATCTAATCTAAATTTTTTCTTCCCTGATTGCTAAAAAATTATTCTTTTTTTTTTTTTTAAAGATTTTATTTATTTATTTGAGAGAGAGAGAGAGACTGAGAGAACGAATGGGAGGAGGGGCAGAGGGAGACGCCGACTCCCTACGGAGCAGGGAGCCTGTCGCAGGACGCTGGGATCATGACCTGAGCCAAAGGCAGATGCTTAACCGACTGAGTCACCCAGGCGCCCCCTAAACAATCATTCTTACACCCAGTCATCGCAAGGAGTAATTATCTCTGGTTCTATGTAGTCTTTAAATTAGATTTAGTTATTCTTCTAAAACAACTCTTTCTTTCCCACAAGCTAAATCACTCAACTCATAGTGTTTCTTTCTATAAGAGAAGTTGCTGTATAGCAAACTTAGAATCAAATTATTGCCTGCGTTTTTGCAAGTGTGCTTGTGTTTTTGCTTCTTCTGTCCATTCATCGTATATTTTTTGAGTTACCATATCTGGAGATGGATAGATGCTAGGGCTACAGCCATGAAATGGAGCTTATACTTCAGCAGAGGAGATAAACATAATTGCATAGTTAACTGTGATTGCAATATATGACAAGAAGGAAGTGTAGGTAATTTGTAATATGGCACCTAATCTAATGGAGGGAATCAGGGAACTCTTCTTTGAGGAAGTGACTTTAAGCAAGAACTTGTGGGTTGAATAGAAGTTACCCAGCTGTGAAAGAGGCTTAGGGTGTAAGACAGGCATTACAGGTGGAGAGTAAAAACAACACACTTAAGGGCTGTGAAGCAAGAATGAACTTTGGAGTATTTATAGAACTGAAAGAAGAGGGGCACCTGGATTTCTCAGTCAGTAGAGTATGAGACTCTTGATCCTGAGTTCGAGCCCCATGTTGGGCATAGAGTTTATTTAAAAGAAAACAAAAGTGAAAGAAGAAAAGGCAGTATTGCCTAGACAGTGAGATGTTGAAAAGAGAGGGTTGTGGAGGTAAGTAGGGGCTAGATCATGTAGGGAAACCATTAAAATGTTTATTAAATGGCGTAGTGATATACTTGGACCTGCATTTTTGAAGTTCGCTCTAGATTGGTGGTATAGGTAAGAGTAAGTATGGGGAGAGTATTGAGTGGGGGTCCCTGAAGTGGTCTTTATGAAAGTTGATGTTGGCTTGCAGTTGGCTAATAGTAGTGTAGAAGGAGAGAGGTAGTCAAATATCACCAGTACTCAGGAGGATGAATGGGCAAAATACACTGTTTCATTAAATATGAGTTAGAGAGTAGGGTGAAGCTGTCAAAAGATGATGTCTAGGTGTCTTGTATGGGCAATATGTGGTTGAGGGTATCCTTACAAAGATAGGGAAGGGACCTTTGGCTGGCTCAGTCAAAAGAGCATGTGATTTTTTTTTTTTAAAGATTTTATTTATTCATTTGAGACGATAGAGAGAGCATGAACAGGGGCAGAGGGAGAGGGAGAAGCAGACTCCCCACTGAGCTGGGAGCCCGATATGGGTCTTGATCCTAGGACCCCAGGATCATGACCTGAGCCGAAGGCAGACACTTAAACCATCTGAGCCACCCAGGTCCCTAAAAGAGCATGTGATTCTTTTTTTTTTTAAAGATTTTATTTATTTATTTGACAGAGAGAGAGATAGCGAGAGAAGGAACACAAGCAGGAGGAGGGGGAGAGGGAGAAGCAGGCCTCCCGCGGAGCAGGGAGCCCGATGTGGGACTCGATCCCAGGACCCTGGGATCATGACCTGAGCCGAAGGCAGACACTTAATGACAGAGCCACCCAGGTGCCCAAGAGCATGTGATTCTTGATCGTGGCGTCGTGAGTTCAAGCCCCATATTTGGTGTTGAGATTACTAAAAAAAATTAATAAACTTAAAAACAATGATAGGGAATACTGCAGGAAGAGCAAGTGTTGCTATAGATTTTGGACAGTGCTTAAAGTGCCATTGCAATTGTAGGAAGTTTTATGTATGGATCCAAGGACAGAGCTTAATAGGAGGTAAAATTTGAGAGTCACTGACATACTTGTAATTTAGTTGGTAACAGATGTATGGAAGATACGAGATTGACTAGTGTTGGACATGAAATGAGAAGGCATATTAAGCCGGAGCCCTGAGGAACTACCTCATTTAAAGGTTAGACATGGTGATCAGACATGTGTTGCCAAAGAGGTTAGAGGAAAATCGGGAGAGTGAAATACTGGAAGACGAATACAGGATCTAATGGCTTATGTTTTATTACTTATTCACTATTTTATGTTAATTTTCTTATTTTCCTTCATAATTTGTTTATATTACTTTATTTTATTATATGCTGCAAAACCTCTTTGGAGAGCAGCAAGGTAGGGTACAAATAATAAATACTCACGTGTGACCTCCAGGAGCATATTCTTCATAGTGAGACAATGTCATTGAAACTTACTCTATTTATCTATTTTTGTGAGAGAGCAAGCACGAGTAGGGGGAATGGGCAGAGGGAGAGGGAGAAGCAGACTCCACGCTGAGCAGGGAGCCTGATGCGGGACCCCATCCCAGGACTCTGGGATCATGACCTGAGCCAAAGGTAGCCGCTTAACTGACTGAGCCACCCAGGCGCCCCTGTTCCCACATTTTAATAGTTTTGAGGTTATAGGGAAGATGTTATACTTTGGTAATCTGAAAAATTTCTTTGTTTTCTTTCTTTTTTAAAAATAGAGATGTGAACTGTGTCCTCATAAGGATGGAGCTTTAAAAAGAACAGATAATGGGGGTAAGTACAGAGACTTTTAAAAATTTTTTATTGAAAACTGGAGTGGAGGAGTATTTAAAAATATCTGGTAGTTCATATTATAATATCAAATTAAATGTTTACCACTCAAATACTTTTAATAGTAATGGATGTAATTTATGAATCTTTTTTGCTACATAATTTATGGACAAACTTTTAAGCTTTTTTTTTGAGAGAGAGAGTGTGAGTGGGAGGGTGCAGTGTGAGAGGGAGAGGGAAAAAGAGAGAGGGCTCCACATCCCAGCGCAGAGCCCGAATCTGGGCTTGATCTCATGACCCTGAGATCTTGAAAGTGAGCTGAAATCAAGAGTTGGACTTTTAAGAGACTGAGCCATCTGGGTGCCCCTAAGCATTGTTTTTTTAATGTAGAATGGTCCATATACTTCTAATTAAAATCTTGACTTTTTTAATGGGTATAATTTTCTCATATTAGAAATTATTTTTGGAAAAATAAGCTACTTTTTTTGTTGTTAGAGCTAAACTCTGATGTTTTAGAGTCTTTTCCCCCTCTCTTTTGTGTATGGCTGGACAGATGATATTTCTTTCTTTCCTTTTTTCTTTTTTAAATATTTTATTTATTTATTTGACAGAGAGAGACACAGTGAGAGAGGGAACACAAGCAGGGCGAGTGGGAGAGGGAGAAGCAGGCTCCCCGCGGAGCAGGGAGCCCGATGCGGGGCTTGATCCAGGACTCTGGGATCATGACCTGAGCCGAAGGCAGATGCTTAACAACTGAGCCACCCAGGCGCCCCCAGATGATATTTCTAGTGAATGTTAATTTTAACACCCTGAGGATTTTTGTTGCTTGAATATAGAGAAATGCTGACTTCTGTCTTTAAATTTTGGTGTGCTTTCCTGAGGACCCCTGTGTATTTTTCATTTACATCTCCATTTTTCGTTACCTCCCTCTGAGAAATCGTGTTTCTTTATAGCTCTGTACCATTCTTAAATACGTAGACATGAATTTATCAAACTGTGGCATACTGTGAAAATAAACTGATGAAGAAACTCATAAAAGTAGAGGTTATAACTCCTGTTAGTACACTCTTCCATTTTGGGCAGCCACCTCTAAAACATTTTTGGTGTAGAATAGAGGAATGACATGAGTAAATAAAAGGGAAGAATAAAGTGTTTTTGCCTAGCTCTACATAAATTTATTTATATACAAATTTAATGTTCAGACTATGTTATATAGTCACATTGTACAAAATTTTAAAAATATTTGAGAAACGCTTGCTCCTGTTCCTGTTCACCATCTGCCTAGTTTCTCAACAACTTTCCTGCTGGTGATACAGTTGCTGTTATTACTTATTTGCATATCCTTCTAGGGTTTTCTTCTTCCATACAAATACATATGAATAAAGTAATATTTTCTCCTAATTTTTATATGGATGGGTGAATATTATACATACTCTTTTGCATCTTAATTTTTCTACTGAACAATTTATTACCAGTATAAAGCTCTCTTAATTTATGTAGTCACCTGTGCATAGACTTTCTAATCTGCTTTTATGACTAATGCTTGTATACATGTCGTACGTACATACATCTGTAGGATTATTAATCCCAGGGGTGGAACTATTGGGTCAAAGTTTATAGTTAATTTGATAGATATTCCCAAATTGTTTTCCCTGGCGGTTGTACCAATTTATATTTCTAGTACAATGAATGAAAAACTTATTCTCCATATCCATTGGTAATCCAGTAGGTGATAATTGGTATCTCAGAGCAGTTATTTTGCATTTCTCTTACTATGAGTGAAGCTGAGCATCTTATATTTTTTTTTTTAAACTTTTTTTTTTTTTTTAAGATTTTTTAATTTATTTATTTGAGAGAGAGAATGAGAGAGAGAGCATGAGAGGGGGGAGGGTCAGAGGGAGAAGCAGACTCCCCGCCGAGCAGGGAGCCCGATGCGGGACTCGATCCCGGGACTCCAGGATCATGACCTGAGCCGAAGGCAGTCGCTTAACCAACTGAGCCACCCAGGCGCCCTGAGCATCTTATATTTTTAAAAGCAATTTGTATTTTTCTCTTTCTGGCCTGTTAATATGTTTTTTCTCTTTGGTTGTTGATCATTTTCTTTTTGATTTGTTGGAGCTTTCATAGGCGCCCCTCATTCATTAGGCTTTTGTGATATGAGTTCGGCTAGTTTTTTTTTTGCCCAGTTGTTTAGTCTTTGCTTATGGGGCTTTTTTACCATGCAGAAGTCTTTGATTTTTTATTTAGGTGAATTGATTAATCTTGTCTTTCATGGATTCTTTATTTTGAACCATTAGTTAGAAAGGCCTTCCCTACTCCAAAGTTAATAAAGGAATTCTTTCACATTTTCCTCTAGTATCTTTATGGTTTCTTTTTTTTTTTTTTTTACAGTTTAATCTTTGATACATTTGGAATGTATCCAGGTAATACAGTGTGAGGTATGGATCCAACTTTATTTTTTCCTAGATGCTAAAATGCTACCATTTGTCCCATCACCATTTATTGAACAGTTCATCTTTTCTTCACTGATTTGAAATGCCATCTTTGTTAGAGTCTAAATTTGATGTGAATTTAAAACATTCGACTAATCTGTGTTCCAAAATTGATTTGTAAATTATCTTGGAACCTGGAATGCATTTTCCTATCAGAATGCTAATTATATTTCTGGAGTAGTTAACAAAACCCCACAGTGTACCTGATGGTACAATATTGATAATGACTATTCTTTTTTTTTTTTTTCATAATAACTATTCTTTAATATCTAACACCCCTTTTTTATGCTGGGAAATATGTTACAGGTTTTAGTTTAGGTTTTTTCTTGGCAATAGGATGAGGAGTTTCTCAATGCACCTTCTAATTTTCTCAGTCTCATCTGCTGTATATAGTTCTCAGTTGTTAAAGGTAAGTAGATACTTAACAAGCTTAACATAGTTCGGTGTGTGAAAAGTGGGGTTGATGTATTACAGGCAGAAGGAGAAGCAAATGATAAAAGACACAAATATATCAAAGAATTGAAAATGATTTGGAATTAGACTGTAAAGTTTGAATAGCAGGCCTTCTGAGAGGTGCAACTAATGATACAGGCAAAGTTGTCATTCCTTCCCCTCTCCCCTACTCATCTCCTTCCTGTCCCTTCCTTCTCCCCCTCCCCTGACCCCTCCCCTATTCTGTACTAAGAACTTGATCCTGTTGATTGTGGGGAGCCACTGAAGCTGAGGAATAACATGAGATTTCTATTTTAGAAAGGTCACTCTCTGACTGCATTGTGGTGAATGGATTGGAAGGATCTGAGACCAGACAAGCTATAAAAAAGAACGGTAGAGCTGGATCATAAGTGCATTTAACATACTTGAAATCAGCTATATAGCCTGGGGGGTGGGGGTGGGAGGAGATAAGAAAAAAATAAATTGTAGAGGTAATTCAGTTTGCCATTTTACTCACTGAGCCTACGTTCTAGGCAAACCTATATGGAAATCCCTGTGAATGATTATAGGGCTTTCCCCAACCATCACTGACAAAGATGTGAAATATATTATTGAGGGGGTCAGGCAAGAGGTGGTGATGTTGCTTACATTCTTTTGTTTTTTTAAAACTAAAAATAATTTTAATTCTGGTATAGTTAACATTCACAGTTATATTAGCTTCAGGTGTGCAATATAGTGATTTCAGCAATTCTATATATTACTCAGTTCTCATCAAGATAAGTGTTACTCTTCATCCCCTTCACCTATTTCACACCAACCCTACCATCAGTTTGTGTTCTATATTTAAAGAGTCTGTTTTTTGGTTTGTCTTTTTCTTTGTTCATTTGCTTTTTCTTAAATTCCAAATATGAATGAAATAATATGGTATTTGTCTTTTTTTGACTGACTTATTTTACTAAGCATTATAATAACTCTGGATCCATATATGTTTTGCAGGTGTCAAGCTTTCATTCCTTTTAATGGCTGGGTAGTATTCCTCTGTGTGTGTGTGTGTGTGTGTGTAATATGTATTTTTTAAGTTTACTTATTATAAGTAATCTCTACACCCAGTGTGAGGCTTGAACTCATGACCCCAAGATCAAAAGTTGCATGCTTTTCTGACCAAGCCAGCAGGTGCCCCCACATCTTTATCCATTCATCTGTTGGTGGACACTTGGGCAGCTTCCATAAGTTGGCTATTATAAATAATGCTGCAGTAAATATAGGGGTGCATATATCTTTTCAAATTAGTATTTTTTGTAATCCAGTAGTGTGATTACTGGATCATATGGCAGTTCTGTTTCTAATTTTTTGTGGAACTTCTATACTGTTTTCCACAGTGGCTATACCAGTTTGCATTTTCACCAACAGTGCACAAGAGTTCCTTTTTTTTTTCACATCCTCACCAACACTTGTTGTTTCTTGTGTTTTTTATTTTAACCATTCTGACACGTGTGAGGTGATATGTCATTGTGGTTTTGATTTGTATTTCCCTGATGATGAGTGATGTTGATCATCTTTTCATGCATCTGTTGGCCATCTGTATGTCTTCTTTGGAGGAATGTCTGTCCATGTCTTCTGCCCATTTTTAATTGGATTATTTGATACTTACATTCTTGAAGAAATTTCAGAATGAATTGAGGCCATTGATAGATACAGAAAAATGAGAAGAACTTACAAAATCTGACAGGGTTATATATTCAAAATTGGAATCTTAAGGGATTTTTCCAAGACAGTTTTGATTATGCTAATTTTTTGCTTTAGAATCTAAACTGTACAAAGATGAGACTCTGCTTTATTGCAGTAAGTTTAAGGGAGAGGTTGATGAGGGAAGGGTTGAAGACAGCAGTAGTAGGAGGGTAAAAATGAGGGAATGGACATCAGAGATACTAAGTGGTAAAATTTTGCAGGTATATTTTTAAAAATATACCTATTTTATTATGGGAAACTTTGAGCATACATAAAAGTAGAGAGAATCCCTGGGTACCTAGCTTCAACAGTGATCAAGTGATGGCTAGTCTTGTTTCATCTAAACCCTTCCCTATGCCATCCTGATTATTTTGAATTTTTTGAGTATCACTAACATGTGGATATTTTAAAAATACATGATATATTATCACACATAAAAAAATTGACAAGAATTTTCTTAAAGCCATCAGCTGTCTAGTCATTGTTCAGATTTTCCTGATTGTCTCCCTAAATGTTTTCTTTTTATATTATATTTGAATGCATCAATGTCTAAATAAGGTCCATAAGCTGGATATATAAGGTGCATACACTGTAATTGCTTGATATGTCTCTCAGGTCTCTTTGTACCCCCTCCCCTCCATTCCCTTGTCACTTTACTTATGGAAAAACCTGGGACATTTGCCCTGTGTAGTTTCCCACAGTACATTTGATTGATTGCTTCTCAGATGGGTGGGTGTGTGTGTGTGTGTGTGTGTGTGTGTGTGTGTGTGTGTGTGTGTGAACATGTTACTTTGTTCCATATTTTCTGTACATTAGTAATTAGATGTATTCAGAGGCTTGATCATATTCAGTTTATTGTGGGTTGATCATATTCAGTCGTTAAGCATCTGCCTTTGGCTCGGGTCGTGATCCCAGGGTCCTGGGATCGAGCCCCGCATCGGGCTCCCTGCTGGGTGGGGAGCCTGCTTCTCCCTCTCCCACTCCCCCTGCTTGTGGTCCCTCTTTCTCTGTGTCTCTCTCTGTCAAATAAACGAATAAAAAAAAAAATACTTCGTAGTGTTGTATACTTCCTTTATGAGGCATATGATATTTGGTTATCCTCTTTTTTAGCAGCTGCTGACCAGTATCTGGACCATTATTTTATTCTATAGAGGTTGAATAAATTGTGATATTCTGTCATTAGGAGCAGGAATGTTTCTATACAGAGAACTGATTCCTTATCAGCTGTTTCATTACCCTGAAGTGCAGTTTGTGAAGGAAGGACAGGATATTTTATTCTTTTTTCTTAAAATTGAGGTAAAATTTGTATAGCATAATATTAACCAACTTAAGATATACAGTTTAGTGACATTTACTACTTTCACAGTGTTGTGCAACTACCACCTCTGTCAGTTTCGAAAACATTTTTATCACCTTAAAAGAAAGTATGCTTTCATAAGCAGAAACTGTACATTCTACCTTTTACCCTTCCTTCCCTAGCCCTTGGCAAGCACCAATCTGCTTTTTGTCTCTATGGATTTACTTATTCTGTACATTTTACATAACTGTCATAATCACACAATGTATAACCTTTTGAGTCTCACTTCTATCTTGGCATAATGTTTTTCAGGTTCATCAGTGTTGCAGCCTGTATTAGTACTTCAGTCCTCTTTATGGCTGAATAATAACTCGTGTGTGTGTGTTTGTGTGAGAGAGAGATTGTTTACATTATGTTGGTCCTTTCACTTTTTGGACATTTGTGTTGTTTCTACCTTTTGATTGTTGTGAATAGTGCTGCTATGAACATGGTTGTACAAGTATCTGTTTTATCTTTATCTCTTTTCTGTTTTGGGGGAGATATACTAGGAGTGGCATTGATGGGGTCAGAGAGTGATTCTGTGTTTAACTTTTTGAGGAACCACCAAACTTTTTCATAGTGGCTGCACCGTTTTTATATTCCCATAAGCAATGTATAAAAGATCCAATTCCTTTTCATTCTCACCAACATTTCTTTTCAAGTTGGCTTCTCTGTTCTGCCTCCTTTTTTATTCTTTTTTAAAGAAAGAGAGTGCACACGTGGGTGAGGGGCAGAGAGAGCCCAGCGGGGAGCCCAACTCAGGGCTTGGTGTCATGACCTGAGCCAAAATCAAGAGTTGGACACTTAACTGACTGAGCCACCCAGGCACCTCCCCCAATTTTTTTTTTTTTTTTTTTACCAAAGTACTACAGAGAGTGCATAACTGCATACAATGTAATCATCGATACTGGGTGATTAGCAAAAATTCCTTCAAGTGGAATTGCTGGGTCAGAGGGTATGAACACCTGTAATTTCAGTGGATTTTGCCAAATCCTCCTCTGTTGAGATCGTAGTAATTCACACTTTATTCACAATACATGAGAAGAACCTGTTCTTATTTTTTTTTTTTTTTTTTTTTTAAAGATTTTTTTT
>NC_058407.1:117648214-117710251 GCF_002201575.2 Neomonachus schauinslandi | reverse complement strand
TTTTTTAAAGATTTTATTTATTTATTTGACAGAGACACAGCGAGAGAGGGAACACAAGCAGGGGGAGTGGGAGAGGGAGAAGCAGGCTCCCCGCAGAGCAGGGAGCCCGATGTGGGACTCGATCCCAGGACCCTGGGATCATGACCTGAGCCGAAGGCAGTCGCTCAACCGACTGAGCCACCCAGGCGCCCGAACCTGTTCTTATCATACTTACCTCAGCAGTTATACAACCATCTGCGTGGGTTTCAATTTTGTAGTATTCATCAAACTCACCTCATAATTGGCTTATCCAACACCAAATATACTTAATAAAGGAAAAGTATATACAGTTGCAGTAATACAGAGACTTCCAAACTCTGATGCAAGTCTTAATGTCGTCATTGTTTTGGTTTTAAGGTTGACAAGAAGCTAATGTGAATGCAGGTCACATTAGCATGGGGAAGCCACCAGATTTGGTTACCCTCAGCTTAAAAATGCCTACTAGTTGGGGCGCCTGGGGGGCTCAGTTTACTTAAGCATCTGCGTTCGGCTCGGGTCATGATCCTGGGGTCCTGGGATTGAGCCCCGCATTGGGCTCTCTGCTCAGCGGGAAGCCTGCTTCTCCCTCTCCCACTCCCCCTGCTTGTGTTCCCTCTCTCACTGTGTCTCTCTCTGTCAAATAAATAAATAAAATCTTTAAAAAAAAAAAAAGCCTACTAGTCATATAGACTCTGTATTTGGCTGGCTATTCTATTTTAATGTAGCTGTGGACCATAAATTATGTAAGTCATACATACTCCTGACAACCAAGTACAACAGGCTAACAACAGGCTAAGGTAAAGAGCACGCTCAGATAAGTTATTAGTACATGGCACACCCTACAATACTGTCATCTGTCTTCAGAGTTGGTGTTAACAAGAAGTTAAACTACCGTGTTTTCCTCCCGAAGGAGGGATTCTGAGTCCAGCTCTTAACCTTTTCCATCCATCATTATTAAGGATCTTTTTATATTTGTCCATCTGGTAGATAAAAATTATGTCAATATAGCTTAATTTGTATTTCTGTTATTGTGAGAGAAGTTTATCAACTTTTCATATGCTTAAAAGCTAATTTGTATTTCCTTTATGTGAAGTATTCCTTCATATTCTTACCTCCGTTTTCTCTTGGTAAATTCCTCAAGGTACATTTTTGGATTGTTGTGTAGGAGCTGTTGGTGTATTATGGAAATTAGTCTTTTGTAGTATGAATTGCTGGAGTTTTTCCTACCAGATGGTTGGTTGTCTTTTTTTTTTTTTTTAATTTTACCATTTTTTTCCCCCCTTAATGTTCTTTTGCATTTAATTGCCATGTCTCTATGTCTCCTCTGTTTGTAAGAATTTCTCAGTCTTTTCTTGTTTTTCATTGCCTTAGCAGTCTTGAGGAATACTGGCCAGGTACATGTTCAGTATCCCCCCACCGCCAATCTGGTTTTTCCTGGTATTTTCTCATAATTAGCTTGGGTTGATGGCTTTTGGGAAAAAGTACCATAGAGGTTAAGTCTACTGCTCATCTTGTCATATCCGGGAGTACAAAAAATCCACAAGACATCACCGATGATATTATCAGGCTATTTAATTTTTAAAAATCCCTTTGGTATTTTGATGATGCTTTTCTTAAATTTATAGATTAGCTTATGGAAAATTGACATTCTTTCAACAGTATATTTATTGTGTCGCCTCCTATGTGCTGCAGGCAGTGTTCTAGATAGCAGTGAACAAAGCAGACCAAAAATCCATGCCCTTTCAGGTTTACTTACATTTGGAGAGGGAAGTTGGATAATAAATGAAATAGGTAAATAAAATGTACAGTATGCCATGTATTATGGAGAAAAATGAAGAAGAGGATGCAGAGCGAAATCTGAAATGTGCTTTTGAAATTTTAAGTAAAGTGATTGGGGAAGACTCCACTGAAGAAATGACATTTGAAGAGACCTGAGATTAATGAATTGGAGGATGGGGTGGACATAGGTCCTGTAGGGTTTGCAAGATCACTGTAGTAACTTGGTGTTACATAGGATAAGTTGCTAAACCATTGGGGTGATTTGAACTGAGAGATGACTTGATTAAAGCAAGTTTTTTAACATGCTCACTGTGGCTGTTGTGATGAAAGTCAACTTTATAATAAGCTCTCAAGTCTGGGAGGGTAAGAGCCCCTTTGTTATTCTTCAGATGGAACTTGAATAGTCTTGGAACATCATTCTTACATATAAATTTTAGAATTGTATTCATTTCTTTATGGTACAGTTTTCTCCCAAGTCCATAAAATGTGTTTAATATTATATACTCTGTTGGGTTTTGAGAGTTTAATAAGATATGTGAAGTGTGTAGAACAAGGCCTATGCATAGTAAGCTGTATATTAGAGTTAAAAATAAAATGAAAAGAAAAACCTAGAAGAACTAGTTGTATTCTTTTTTTTTTTTTTTTTTAAAGATTTTATTCATTTATTTGAGAGAGAGAGAGAGCATGAGCAAGGGGAGGGACGGAGCTCAGTGGGGAGTTTGACAGGGGACACTATCCCAGGCCCCTGGGGTTATGACCTGAGCTCAAGGCAGACGCTTAACTGACTGAGCCACCCAGGTGCCCTGAACTAGTTGTATTCTATGCAAATTGTTGAAATTGGCATTCTGTATTTTCTGTACAGACAATGATAATGTGTGTAAATGACAGTTTTATTTCTTCCACTTATTTTTTCATCTTTCATTCTTTTTTTTAAGATTTTATTATTTGAGAGAGAGAGAATGAGAGAGAGAAAGCACATGAGAGGGGGGAGGGTCAGAGGGAGAAGCAGACTCCCTGCTGAGCAGGGAGCCCGATGTGGGACTCGATCTAGGGACTCCAGGATCATGACCTGAGCCGAAGGCAGTCGCTTAACCAACTGAGCCACACAGGTGCCCCACATCTCTTTCATTCTTGAGTTTACTCCAGTAAGGCTTTTCCCCACCATGCCACCAAGGCCTGTTCTTGGTAAAGTAGTCAGTGATCTCCCTGTGGCTGAACCAGTTCTCAAGTCTCATGTTAGTTGATCGTCAGCAACATTTGACAATTTCAATCATTCTTTCTTGAGCATTTACTTCATTTTGTTGCTGGGACAGCACTCTTCTTTTCCTTTGACCTTATTGATTGCCCCTTGTATTTTTCCGGACTCTCGTCTTGCAGACATTGACCTCTAAATATTAGAGTGCTTCAGGGTATAGGCCTTCTACACTTACTTCCAGGATGAACTTACTGAGTATTATGGCTTTGAATAACATCTATGTGTATACTTTGATAGCACCCAAACTTATATCTCCAACCTTCTTTTCTCTTGAACTCTGGATTTCATAAATACGTAGTTGCTTGCCACATCATCTGCTGTGTGATAGGTACATAAACGTAACAGGGACATTTGGTATAGAGTTGTGGAATCACTATGTTGTACACCTAAAACTAATGTAGCATTATGCATCAACTATGTTTCAGTTAAGACACGGTAGAAACAAAAAACCCAACATGGATATCTGAACTCCACTTTCTCATTCCATTTTGTTACCCTGCCCATTTCAGTTAAAGGCAGATTTACCTCTCCAAATTGTGTACAGAACTAAGTGAACCTCCTATCCCTGCCAACCCCTCCACAATTAATCTTTTTTTTTTAAGATTTATTTATTTATTTGAGGGAGAGTGAGTGCGGGGGTGGGGCAGAGGGAGAGGGAGAGAGAATCTGAAGCAGACTCCGTGCTGAGTGCGGAGCCTGATTCGGGGCTCAATCTCAGGACCTTGAGGTCACGACCCGAGCCAAAATGAAGAGTTGGATTCCCAACTTACTGCGCCACCCAGGCTCCCCTCCATAATTAATCTTATAACATTTGTTCCCTTTTTGTACCTTATGCCCCTCTGTCCTTTTCTTGGATATGACATAAAGATCTCAAATTAACAACTTAATTTAACTCCTCAAAAAACTAGATAAAAAAGAAACACAAAGCAAACTGAAGGAAGGAAATAAAGATTAGAAGACAGATAAACAGAATAGAGAATAAAAAGTCAGTGAAATTAAAGGTTGGTTTTTTGAAAAAAGAAACAAAATTGACTGTTAGCTAGATTTTTTTTTTTTATGGCACAGGTGCCATTTATTTTATTATTTGAGTATAGTTGACATACAATGTTAAATTAGGTTGTGTGTACAGCATAATGATTCAACTTCTGTGTAAGTTCTGCTGTGCTCACCGCAAGTGTTAGCTACCATCTGTCACCATATAACTAACCATATTCCCTATGCTGTACCCTTTATTCTTGTGACTTATTCATTCCATAACTGGAAGCCTGTATCTCCTACTTCCTTTTACCCATTTTGCCCATTCCCCCACCCCCTTTCCCTCTGGTAGCCATTAGTTCTCTGTATTTATAGATCTGATTCTGCTTTTTTGTTTGTTTATTCATTTGTTTTATTTTTTTTAGATCCCACACTGTTAGCTAAATTAAGAAAAAAGAAAGAGTATACAAATGATTAAAATTAGAAATGGAAAAGGGGGACCTTACAGCTGATAACACAGAATAAAAAGGATTATTAGAGAATTTAATAGTTTGATAGCAATTGAATAACCTAGAAGAGTGGATAAAGTCCTAGAAACACACAGCCTACCAAGATTGAGTCATAAGGAAATAAAAATCTGAACAGACCAACAACTAGTAAGGAGATTGAATCAGTATTTAAAAACCCAACAAAGAAAAGTCCAGAACCAGATGGCTTCACCAGAGAATTGATTCTCTGGAAACTCTTCCAAAAAATTGAAGAGGTCATTGAAGCTCATTTTATGAGGTCAGCATTATTCTGAGAACAAAAACCAGACAAAGACTTTATAAGCAAAAAAGAAAACTACAGACCAGTATCCCTGGTAAATATGGATGTAAAAGTCCTCAACAAAATACTAGCAAACTGAATTCAACAGGACATTAAAAGGATCATATACGATTTATTTATTCCCGGAATGCAAGAATAGTTCAGCATATGAAAGTCAATCAATGTGTAATACACCATATTAACAGAATGAAGGACAAAACCCATGTGATCATTGCCTTTCCATTGATGCAGAAAAAACAGTTGGCAAGATTCAACACCCTTTCATGATAAATGAACTCCTCAGACTTGGATAGATGGAAACTACCTCAGCATATATACTGAGGCCATATATGAAAAACCCATAGCTAATATACTCAGTCATTAAAGACAAAACTTTTCCTCTAAGACAGGGAATAAGGCAAGAATGCCTGCTTTCTTCATGACTGTTCAACATATTATTGGAGTCTTAGCCAGAGTACTTAGGGAAGAAAAGGAAATCGAAAACACCCAGTTTGAAAAGGAAGAGGTAAAATTATCTTTGTTTGCAGATGATATGATCTTACTTGTCGAAAACCTTAAAGATTCCACAGAAAAACTGTTAGCACTAAAAAACTCAGCAAAGTTGCAGAATACAAAATCAACATGTAAAAATTAGTTGTATTTATTAATTTATTTTGAATTATTTTTGTAAGATTTTATTTTTAACTAATCTCTACACCCAGTGTGGGGCTTGAACCCACAGCCCTGAGATCAAGAGTTGCACATTTCACTGAATGAGCCAACCAGGCACCCCCGATATTAGTTGTTTTTATACAGTGACAATGAATAGTTTGAAAAGGAAATTAAGAAGATAATTAATTCCTTTTATAAAAGTGTAAAAAATAACAAAACACTTAGGAATAAATCTAATCAAGGAGGAAAAGACTTGTACACTGAAAACTATGAAACACTGCTGAAGCAAATGAAAGAAGGTGTAATTAAATGGAAAGCAGTTCTGTGTCTGTAGTACTTAAAGTGATTGATAGTGAACATAATCCCTATCAAAATCCTGACATTTTTTGTGCAAATGCAAAAATTCATCTTAAAATTCATAGGGAATCTCAAGGGTCCCCGGATAGCCAAAACAATTTTGAAAATGAAGAACAAAGTTGGAGGACTCATACTTCTGGATTTCAAACATATTACACAGCCATAGTAATCAAGACAGTGTGGAACTGGCGTAATGACAAATAGACCAATGGCATAGAATAGAGAGCCCAGAAATAAACTCTTCTGTATGTTGGTCAGATGATCCTTGAGAAGAGTGTCAAGACAACTCAATGAGGAAAGGACAGTCTCTTCAAAAAATAGTGTTGGCACAATGGGATATTCACATGCCAGAGAGTGAACTTGGACCCTTATCTTACACCACATACAAATATTAACTCAGATCAAAGATGTAGGTACTTAAGACTCAAAATTATGCAATTTCTAGAAGAAAACATATGGGAAAAGCTTCACGACTTTGGGCTTGGAAATGATTTATTGGATATGACACCAAATACATAGCCAAAAAAGAAAAAAAAAGATAAAAATAGAGAAAAAAATAGACAAGTGGGACCACACAAGCTTACAAACTTCTGTGCATCAGAGAACCCAATCAACAGATTGAAAAGGCAATGGAATAGGAGATAATATATAAAGAACTCTTAGTACTCAACAACAAAAATATCAAATAACCCGATTTAAAAATGGGCAAAGAGCATGAATAAACATTGCTCCAAAGATGATATGCACATGACCAACAGGCACATGAAAAGATGCTCAACATCACTAATCAGTATAGAAATGCAAATCAAAACCACAATGAGATCAGTGCACACTCATTTAGAAGGGAGACTATCAACCCCCCCCAAACAGAAGATACATATTTCCAAATACATTTTTATTTCCTTGTACTTTTTTTTGGGAGGTTTATTTGGCTCTCATCTAAAATTTTAAGATGGAAATTTATTTAGCTCATTAATTTACAGGCTTTCCAGTGTATACTTCTCAAATTATGTATTTGTGGGGAGAAATTTAACCTGCCCTATAACTTAGATATAATTTTCATCATAATTAAACTTCTTTCTAATTATCACTTCGACCCATTGATAATAAAGAGGTTTGTTTCCAAATACATGAAGATATCTTTTTTTTTTTTTTAAAGATTTTATTTATTTATTCATGAGAGACAGAGAGAGGCAGAGGGAGAAGCAGGCTCCCAAGGAGCAGGGAGCCCGATGCGGGACTCGATCCCAGGACCCTGGGATCATGACCTGAGCCGAAGGCAGACGCTTAATGACTGAGCCACCCAGGCGTCCTGAGGATATCTTTTTTTTATTATCAGTTCTGAGTTTAGTCTGGTCAGAATACATAGTCTTTGATTTCAGTCCTATGGGATCTTAAATGAGACTTGGTTTATGGCTAGGATATGGTCAGTTTTCAAAGTAGTTCTATATGTGCTTTAAAAAAGTTCTGTGGTCTTGGAGTATTGTAGTGTTTTATATATATCCATAAGGTTGTATTTGATATTTGGGTTGGTACGATCATCTGTATCCTTGCAGATATGTTGAATGCTTATTCTGTCATTTACTGGAGAAGATATGTTAATGTTTCACATTGTCATTATGTAGTCTCAGTTTTTGCCTTATATTTTGATGATGTTATTTGGTGCATGCACATTTAGAATTACTGTATATTTTCTTTATGAATTGAATTTATCATTGTAGAGTACCACTCTTTCTTTGGTACTGTTTTTTTTTTTTGCTTCAAAGTATATTTCAACTGATATTAACATAACTGCATTAGGTTTCTACTAGTTTTTGTTTTCAAATGGTGTATCTTCTTTTATAATTTTTGTGAATTCTCGTCTCTTGTTAACCAGCAAATAGTTGCCTCTTTACCAGTCCAACAGTTTTTGTCTTTAATTGAAGTAAATTTTACTCTATTTACATTTTTAAAAAGATTTTATTTATTTATTTATTAGAGAGAGAGCGCGCACATGAGAGGGGGGAGGATCAGAGGGAGAAGCAGACTCCCTGCTGAGCAGGGAGCCCGATGTGGGACTCGATCCCGGGACTCCAGGATTATGACCTGAGCCGAAGGCAGTCGCTTAAGCAACTGAGCCACCCAGGTGCCCCTACTCCATTTACATTTAATGTATGTATATAGATGTGTGCTTGTCTGCATTTCTGTGCATCTGTGTATATTTGGATTTGGATTTAAAACTTCTGTCTTACTAAATGTTTTCTATTTGTCTTTTTGCTTCTTTTTTTATTTTTAAGATTTTATTTATTTTTTTGAGAGAGAGCGAGAGAGCACGAGTTGGGGCAGAGGTAGAGGGAGAAGCAGACTCCCTGCCGAGCAGGGAGCCGATGTGGGGCTGGATCTCAGGACCCTGAGATCATGACCTGAGCTAAAGGCAGATGCTTAACTGACTGAGCCATCCAGGCGCCAGTCTTTTTACTTTTATGTTATTTTTTTCTTTATTCTTACCTTCTTCTGGATTACTTTTTAAATAATAGACTTTATTTATTTTTTATTTTTTATTTTTTAAAGATTTTTATTTATTTATTTAACAGAGAGATAGAGAGCGCACAAGTAGGCAGAGCAGCAGACAAAGGGAGAGGGAGAAGCAGGCTCTCCGCCGAGCAGGGAGCCCGATGCAGGGCTCGATCCCAGGATCATGGGATCATAACCTGAGCCGAAGGCAGCCGCTTAACGACTGAGCCACCCAGGCGCCCCAGTAGACTTTATTTTTTAGAGTAGTTTTAGGTTCCCAGCAGTACTGAACAGAAGTTAGGTGTCTGTATACCCTTTGTTCCTGCACATGTGTAGTCTCCTCATTATCAACATCTTTACCAGATTGGAACATTTGTTACCTATGAACCTATAATGATACATCATAACATCTGAAGTCTCTTAATTGCTTTAGGGTTCTCTCTTGGTGTTGTACATTTTGTATGTTTGGACAGATTTTAAATATCACACAGAGTATTGTAATTATAATATCATACAGTTTAGGGCATCATCTTCACTGCCCTAAAAATCCTCTTTGCTCTGCCTGTTCATCCCTCCCTTCCTGCTAATCCCTGGCAACCATTGATCTTTTTTTTTCAGTTTTGCATTTTCCAGAATGCCCTATATGTAGCTGTAATCATACAGTATATAGCTTTTTCAGGTTAATTTCTTTCACTTAGAAATAAACTTTTAATTTTCCTCTATGTCTTTTTATAGGTTGACAGCTCATTGATTGTTAGTGCTGATTTCTGGTTTGTCTGGATGTACTGTACCACACTTTATTTATCTATTCACCTATAGGAGGACATCTTGGTTGCTTTTGAGTTTTGGTAGTCATGAATAAAGCTGCTATAAACATGCATGTGCAGGTTTTTGTGTGGATATGTTTTTAGCTCCTTTGGGTAGGTAAATAATAAGGAACACACTCTTGATCATCTGGTAAGAGTATGTTTAGTTTTTATAAGAAACCGCCAAAATGTTTTCCAAAGAGGATATACCATTTGCATTCCCAGTAGCAATGAATGAGAGTTCCTGTTCCTTCTCATCCTTCCTAGCATTTGTTGTCAGTGGTCTGGATTTTGGTCATTTTAATAGATGTGTAGAGGTTTCTCTTGGATTACTTTTTATCATTCTATTCTATCCCCTCTGTTAGGTTGATAAAATTTAATATTAATATATGCTTTTACTTTTTTTCTGAACCCTGTGAAACTCTTAGGGAACTAAATTAATTTTTCCAACTCCTGACAGACATTGTCATGTACTTTAATTCTCCATTTCTTTAAAAATTGTAATGGTTTTGTCAGATTTCTTGTGTAATTTATTTATTTATTTTTAAAAATATTTTATTTATTTGACAGAGACACAGCGAGAGAGGGAACACAAGCAGGGGGAGTGGGAGAGGGAGAAGCAGGTTTCCCACCGAGCAGGGAGCCCGATGTGGGGCTCGATCCCAGGGCCCTGAGATCATGACCTGAGCTGAAGGCAGACACTTAACGACTGAGCCACCCAGGCGCCCCTATGATGTTTTTTTAAATGATTAAATTTATGTACAAGGTGTTATTTTTTATTTGAATGTTTGATAGTATTTATCAGTGAAACCTCCTGATGTTAGAGTGAAACCTTTCTGGGAATTTGTTTGGTAAATTTATTTTTGAAAAGTAGGTATAGAGATGCTCCTATGTTGTTCTTGTGTCAAGAAAGTTGACTACTTCGTGTAACTTGTTGAATTTGTTGGAGTACTGTTGTTTGTAGTATTATTATCCTGTTAATGTTTGTTGGATCAATAGTGTGGGTAGTGATAACCTCATTTTTATTGTTGATACTGGTGATTTGTAGTCTCAGTTTTTTGTTTTTTCCTTGACCAGTACATATAGAACTTGTCAGTTTTGTTTACCCTTTTAAGAAAACAACATTTGGCTTCATTAATTTTTAAAGTTGTCTGCCTTTTTTCTATTTTATAGATTTCTCCTTTTATCTTTACTATTTTCTTCCTTTTAATTACTTTGTGTATATTTTGCTCTTCTTTTTTAACTTGTCACGGTAGCAACCTGGGTCTTTGAATTTAGATCTTCTTTTCTTTTTTTTTTGTTTTTTTTTAAAGATTTTATTTATTTATTTGACAGAGAGAGACAATAAGAGAGGGAACGCAAGCAGGCAGAGGGGGAGAGGGAGAAGCAGGCTCCCCGCTGAGCAGAGAGCCCGATGCGGGGCTCGATCCCAGGACCCTGGGATCATGACCTGAGCTGAAGGCAGACGCTTAACGACTGAGCCACCCAGGCGGCCCTAGATCTTCTTTTCTAATAAAAGTATATAAAGATGTAAGTTTCCCTGCTCGCCCTGCTTTTGCAACTTGTCACAAAATTTGGTATGTTGTGTATTTGTTGCCATTCAGTTCAAAATGTTTTCCAATTTCCCTTGTGATTTTCTTTTTGACTCTTAAATTATTTAGAATTATATTGTTTTCCATTTATTAGGGGTTTTCTTAGATATTTAATGATTATTGGTTGCTAATTTAATTTCGTTGTGGTTTTAGAGGATTTTAGTCCTTTAGAATTCACTGAGACTTATTTTAGGGCTTAGCATACGGTTTGTGTTGACTGTACCATATGCCTTTGAAAAAGAATGTGTATTCTGCTGTTGAATATAGTATTCTATAAATGTCAGTTAGATCGGGGCGCCTGGTTGGCTCAGTTGGTTAAGCGACTGCCTTCGGCTCAGGTCATGATCTCAGGGTCCTGGGATTAAGACATGCATCGGGCTCTGCGCTCAGTGGGGAGCCTGCTTCTCCCTCTTCTCCCCCTGCTGGTGTGCGCTCTCTCTCTCTCTCTCTCTCTCTCTCTCGTCAAATAAATAAATAAATCTTAAAAAAAAATGTCAGATCAAGGTCTCTGATACTTTTGAGCTCTTTTATATATCTTTTTAAGATTATTGATTTTAGAGCGGGGTGAGGGGCAGAGGGAAAGGGAGGATATGAAGCAGACTCCCCAGTGAGCGTGGAGCCCAACATGGGGCTTGATTTCACCATCTACAGATCAACATCTGAGCCAAAATCAAGAGTCAGACGCTTAACCGATTGAGCCATCCAGGCACTCCAACCTCTTTTATGTCTTTACTGATTTTTGGGAGGGATGTACTTCATCTGTTAGTTACTGAGTATGGTGTGTTAAGTATCTGTTATGATGTCTGTTTCTTCCTTTATTAGTGCCAGGTGTTGCTTTATGTATTTCAAGGTGTCATTATTAGGTGTAGACACTTTTCTCATTGTTGATCTTCTACTGAATTATTCCTTTATCATTAGGAAATGTCCCTTTTTAGCTATGGAGTATTTGTTTCATAGTGTTATGTGACATCAAAATAGTCACTTCAGCCTTGATATTCTTACTGTTAGCTTCATATATAATTTTCCATCCATTTGCTTTATTTGCTTTAAATTTATCAGTGTTTATTAAAAGTGTGTCTCTTGTAGGCAGCATATGGTAGCATGGTCTTTTTTTTTTAATTGACTCTATCCCTCTCAATCTCTGCCTTAATTGTTGTGTATAAATGACTAACATTTAATATAAATTGACATTTGGATTGAGATCTCTTTTAAAAATTTTTGTTCTTTAAAAAAATACTTAAAACAACTTTATTCAGATGTGATTGACGTTCAGTATACTGTATATATTTAAAGTGAACAACTTATTACATTCTGACTAATGTATGTACCCATGAAATCATCAACATGATTAAGGTGGTGAACATATCCATCACTCTTAAAACTTTCTTTTTACTCTTTTGTACTCTATCTATACCAGCCCTCCTCTCGCCAGCCTTGTCCCAGTAACCATTCATCTGCTTTCCATTACTATAGATTAATTTGTAATTTTCTAGTGTTTTATTTAAGTGGAATATATATGTGTATGTATGTATGTGTGTCTAGACACTCAAATATGTATATAGTATATACAGACACTATTTTTGTCTTATTTCCACGAGTATAAATAGTTTGAGATTATTTTTGTTGTTACATGCATCAATAGTTTATTCCTTTTTTTTTGTTCACTGTTTTTCCTTTGTATGGATATAGTAGTTTATCTATTTACCTGTAGATAGACTGTTTATATTTTTAGGTGTTGCAGAGTAAGCTGCTGTTAACATTTAAGTACATATTTTCTATAATCATAGTCTTTTTTGGTCTTGGATAAATATTTAGGCGTGAAACGGCTAGTTTATAATGATAAGTGCATGTTTAATTCTTTAAGGAGCTGACAAACTGTTTTTTAAAGCGGTTATAACATTTTACATTCCCATCAGCAGCATATGAGAGTTTCAGTTGCTCTACATCCTCTTCAGCACTTGGTATGGTCACTCTTTTTAGTTTTTGCCATTCTGATAGGTGCGGAGTGGTATCTGTCTGCTTTTAATTTTCATTTTGTTAATGAGTAGTAAATTTGAGATCTTTTTCATGTGGTTATTTGCAGTTCTTATATTTTCTTTGGTGATGTCTGTGTTCAAAAATCTTTTTCCCATTAAAAAAATTGAGTTATTTTTCTTATTGTTAATTTTTATAGAACAGCTTTATTTACATATCATACAATTGATCGATTTAAAGTATACAATTTAGTGTTTTTAAAAATATTCAAAGACTTGTGCAACCATCATCACAGTCAATTTTAGAACATTTTCATCAAGCTAAAAAGACGTACTGTCACCATTATTAGTATTCACTTCCTACTTCCCTCGAACACTTCTACCCTGGCAACTATTAACCTATGTCCATTTGTCCTATCCTGGACATTCCATATAACTAGAATCATACAATATGTGGTCTTTTGTGACTGGGTTCTTTAACTTAGTGTACTATTTTCCAGATTTGTCCATGTTGCAACATGTCTAAGTAATTCATTTGTTTTAATTGCCAAATGATATTCCAGTGTATCGATACACCATGTTTTCCTTAACCATTCAACAGTTGATGGATATTTGGGTTGTTTTCATTTGGCCATTTTGAATAATACTGGTATGAACAAATGGTACTGCTATGAACATTTGTTTACATTTTTTTGTGTGTGTGTGGAAATATGTTTTAGTTCTTTGGATTATTCTTAGGAGTGTAATTCCTGGGTCATGTGTTAACTCTCTTATTCTTTTGAGAAATTGCCAGTCTGTTTTCCAAAGTGGAGGTACCGTTTTATGTTTCAGCTTGTAGTGCATTAGGTGTCCTATTTTTCTATATCCCATCTATATCAATACTTGATAATGTTTGTCTTTTTGGTTTTAGCCATCCTAGTGAATATGAAGTGATATTTCATTTTATTTTTGAGTTTCATTTCTGTAATGACTAGTGATGTTGAGCATCTTTTCATGTGCTTATTGGCCATTTGTTTATCTTCACTCCAGCAATTTGTGTCTTTTAATTGGGGTGGTTAGTTAATTTACATTTAGTGTGATTAATGATATGGTTAGATTTATTTATTTATTTATTTTTAAAAGATTTTATTTATTTATTTGACAGACACAGAGACAGCGAGAGCAGGAACACAAGCAGGGGGAGTGGGAGAGGGAGAAGCAGGCTTCCTGCTGAGCAGGGAGCCCGATGTGGGACGCGATCCCAGGACTCTGGGATCATGACCTGAGCTGAAGGCAGCCACTTAACGACTGAGCCACCCAGGCGCCCCATGATATGGTTAGATTTAAATCTGTCATCTTGATACTTGTTCTTTATTTTTATTTTTATTTTTTTTAGAAGATTTTATTTTTTTAAGTAATCTCTACACCCGATGTGGGGCTCGAACGCACAACCCCAAGATCAAGAGTCACATGCTGTACTGACTGAGCCAGCCAGGTGCCCTGATACTTGTTTTGTATTTGCTCCATTTGTTTTTTGTTCTCTTTTTTTCTTTTTCTGCCTTCTTTTGAGATGTTTATGATTCCATCTTGTCTATTTTCTTGTGTTATTAGCCATAAATTTTGTTGTGTTGTGTTAGTCATTGTCTTAGGGCTTAAAGTTTACATCTTTTTCTCAGTATTACCATCAAATGATATTATTATACTACTTCTCATATAGTACAGGGTCCTCACAATAATATAATTCCATTTCTCTTTTTTTGGCCTATATGCAGTTATTGTCATGCATTTATCTTTGTTATAAATCGTACAATGAATTCTTATTATTTTTGTTTATACAGTAGTTTACTGTGGATCTTACATCTTCTGTGTCTGTACTTAACTCTCTGAACCTATGGAATGGAGAACCAGGGTTCTACATTGGAAACTCAATGAGTGCTGTCTTTAAGACTTCTGCTGAACCTAGGGTGGGCATGGGTTAAGGGAAAATAGAAATGTCCAAAGCTTTCCTACCATTTTTAAGTTGCCTTTTTCTTAATTTAGTGTTTGGTTGCTGTAAACCTTTTACTCTCTTTTCCAGAGTCATAACAAAATTGGTTCTGACAGTTCCTGCTTGATTTTTTGATATTTCCTTGGTGGAATGTGCTTTTGGAGCTGCCTACTCCAGTATTTTTGCTGATATAAATCTGGATATTTTTGCATTCCTTTACATTTTTTTCACATTTGTTCTGAAATACAGTTAGGTTCCTTGGAAATAGATAGATCCTTTCAGGTTCTGCTCTTATGATTTATTAGATGGGTCTAGAGCAGTGCTCTAAGGGTAATTATTCCCCACTACTGAGGCAAGATCTTTCTGAGTATTCAAATAACCAATGCCCTGTGAGTTGAGTTTTTCCAGTCTGGCTAGAGGGACCCGGCAATGTTCCTGGCTCTTTTTGTCTGCCAGATACTCTTTCCTTTAATTCTTTTGGATGGTTCTTTTTCCAGCCTCAGGTAATTTCTTCACTCATATGTTCTCTCCTTTAATATTCAAGCGGTGTTCTCTGTATATCTCTCTCTGTGAGTGTTTGTTCTCTATGTGAAGAACTTTCATTTCTGGTACTTTGTCCTGGCAGTTTTAGCCACCTTGGTCTCACCTGATCTTCTGAACTTTGGGAGTGTCCTGGGCTTTGCCTCAGTTCCTCTCCCTGTGCCTTGGCCTAAAAGAACTCTAATGTGCTAACATTTTGGATATTTTCTTTTGACCTGTTTTGTTGCTCTCTAATTCTGTTTTCATCTATGGCTAAACTGTTGTTAATCCCACGCATTGATTTTTTTTTTTTTTTTTTTTAAAGAAGGAGAGAGAGAGAGAGAGAGTGCGCGCGCACGCGCGAGCACTCATGTGCAAGTGGGGAAGGAGGGTGGGAGGAAGAGAGAGTCTTTAAGGAGGTTCCATGCTCAGCACAGAGAGTCCTACGCAGGGCTTGATCTCACGACCCTGAGATCATGACCTGAGCTGAAATCAAGAGTCAGACACCTAACCAATTGAACCACCCAGGTGCCCCCTGCCCATAGATTTTTAACAAATTTTTGTTTTTACTTCCGGGATTTTTGATTTATTATTATAGTTTTCAGTTCTTTGAAGAAATTTTCAATTTTGTGTTGTATGTATTTGAACATAATAAGGATACTTAACTTTAATGTCTATGACTGAAACTCCAAAATAAAGATTTTTGATTTTCTTGTTTCTGCTGGTTTTCATTTATGTTGTCTTATTTCTCATGTGTTTGGCACTTTTTATTCTGCTGAAAATGATAATGAACCAATAGTAGAAGTTATTTGTAGTCAAGATTACATTGTTTTCCTTCAGAGAGGATGTGTATTTGCTTCCTCTGGTGCCTGTGGGCACTTGTAATTTAGTATTACATGAGTCCAGTTTGAGAGTTTGAGATGATCAAAGCCTTGCTGCATTCTCTTTGAGGGCCCATGTACTTTTAGTTTATTGTTCTGGCTTGCAGTCCTTCAGGGTCTCACGTGAAAGGGGGGGTTGGGGGCTGACTAGTTCCCCTCCTCCCTCAGTTGTCGAATGGACCTAAATCCCTGTTCTTTTGGCTGAGTTTGTCAAGACCACCTTTCACCTTTTTTACTTGCTTTCTCTGAAATAGGCAAATGTCCCATGGGTGGCAAAAGTGGCCAAAAGCTGTACTCACCTCCCTGGACTTTCATCTTTTCCAATTTTGGCTCAGAATTCCTCATTATCACAGCTTTTTGATACCTTCGGTCACAGTTTAAAAATTAAAAGAAGCATTAATATTTAATACCAATTGTTAAAATATTTTAAGTAAAATATTGAAATAGTAAAATAATGTTAATACTAGTATTTAAAGTATCAACATTAACAAAATTTAAAATTTTATTATTGACATTTAAGATTAAAATATTAAAATTTTTATTTTTATTTTACTTTTTTTGTTTTGAGAGGGGGGAATAGCGGCAGAGGGAGAGGGAGAGAGCGAATCCCAAGCAGGATACACGTCCAGCATGGAGCCTGATGCGGGGCTCAGTCCCATGACCCTGAGATCATGACCTGAGCCCAAATCAAGAGTCAGATGCTCAACTGATTGAGCCATCCATGTGCCCCTTATTTTATCTTATTTTTAAAGTGGTTTTCAGGGGCGGGGCGCCTGGGTGGCTCAGTCATTCAGCGTCTGCCTTCGGCTCAGGTCATGATCCCAGGGTCCTGGGATCGAGCCCCGCATCGGGCTCCCTTCTCGGTGGGAAGCCTGCTTCTCCCTCTCCCACTCCCCCTGCTGTGTTCTTTCTCTGTCAAATAAATAAAATCTTTTAAAAATAATAAAAAAAATAAAGTGGTTTTCAGAAATAATACTGATTTGAATTATTTAGTGTACTCCTATAAGAAGTGTCAGTGCTAGCATTTGAATTTTAAAAGGGTTTTATTTCTGTTACCACGCTGGAGAAATGATTAAGTGCTTTATCAGTAGTGGTTTGACTGTTAAGTCAGTAATGAGAATTTGTTCATGTTTTGTTGTCCATTTACTTAACATAGGCTTTTAAAGGATCTCTTGAGGAAGTTAATGATTTTATTTATCTTTGAAAAAGTTTTATTGAAAACTGGAAAATGACATTACTTTTATTTATTTTTAGGTTGGGCTCATGTGGTTTGTGCCCTGTATATTCCAGAGGTACAATTTGCCAATGTTTCTACAATGGAACCAATTGTTTTACAATCTGTTCCACATGATCGTTACAATAAGGTACAGTGGATATTATCTTATTGATGTTTGAATATAATTTTTTTGTTCTAAAGCTGGGAAGTGTAAAGGATTTTTTTTGTATTTTGTTTTATTATAGGCCTTCATTAAAAATTTTAAATCATACGCCTCCATCAGATTCCAGAGAGATTTGAAAAAAGTATAATTACTAAATGGTAAACTACAATTATTAAAATATGTTATAAAGTCATAGGAGTAGAAAACAAACAAAACTATATTACCTTTTATGCTAACCTAGATCTTTAGTATTTTAACATTTAAATGACATTTAAGTCCTCAGATTTGTCCTTTAAGAATTATTGGCTTTTATGTTCTTTCAAACATAAAGGTTCTGTTAAAATTGACTTAACCATTATTTGGTATAACATTTATTATGATATCAAACATCCTTTCTTAAAAATAATCCTGTTACAGAGTATTACTTTCTCCTTTTCCTTTCCCAAATTATTTTCTACCCCCAAGATAGGATTTTTGTTGTTGGCTTTTTCTTAAAAACTTAATGTTTTCTTTGCTTTTTTTCACCCTGTATCTTTTTATTGATTAGTACATAGATATTATTGCTTCATTCTCTTTTGCATGTTAGATGACTTTTCTTTTATCCAATGTGTCTTTAAATACAGTGTTACCATTTAATTGAAGGTACCTGTTGATTTATTTCATCTGAGGGGAAAAGGTATCACCAGTTCTCAGGTTTCAAATATTTTTGTGTTAAATGTTTTATAATGTAGATTATTAATATTTACTTTTGAAATTTAAAAATATAGGAAACACATAGAAAAATGCAAGACAGAAATCATCCTAAGTCTTCTCTTTCTGAGCCTCTTAGATTTTTTGTGTGTGCATTTTTATATATATTTGTAAAAAAAGGATTATATTGCTTATACTATTGTCTGTTTTTGAAACTTAACAACCCTGAACATCTTTTTGTATCCGTTATATTTTTGCCATTATTTTTAGTGGATACTTAGCATGTAATACAGTGTGTTACTAGTTTTGATAAACTAATTTAATTAAGGAATCCCTTACTTTGAAGGGCCTTGTTTGGCTTTGGTTTATATATACCAACAGAATTTCTGTGTAAAAGGCTGTGAATGTTTTGGAACCTTCAGTAAATATATTGTATGAAATTGTCCACTGGAATACAGTTTCTTTTTTTTTTAGATTTTATTTATTTATTTGGCAGAGACAGAGAGACAGCGAGAGAGGGAACACAAGCAGGGGGAGTGGGAGAGGGAGAAGCAGGCTCCCCGCAGAGCAGGGAGCTCGATGTGGGGCTCAATCCCAGGACCCTGGGATCATGACCTGAGCCGAGGGCAGTCACATACCTACTGAGCCACCCAGGCGCCCCTGGAATACAGTTTCTAATTGCTCATAACCTTATATCCTGTTAAGTGTACTGTGTATTACCATTAAAACAATCTTCGTTGTTCTTTATTTATTTAATTAAAGAAGGATTTTATTTATTTGAGAGAGAGAGAGAGCGAGCATTAGAGATTTTTTCTTGTCTTGTATACTTGCTGTGTATGCTTTGGCCATAATTTAACATTTGCTTTTTAACTTTCATTATGCCTTCATGGTTTTTCTTGTTGTTGGTATTTTAGCAGGTTATTTTTTTCTAGTTGAGAAGTTTAACATTTTTATATAATTTACACAGCTGTTTTCTATTGTTTCTGCTTTTGATGCCACACAAAGAAAATTTTTCTCTACGCTAATAAATTTTTTTTAGTACTTTTAGTTCATGTTTTTAAGTCCCTTTATTGTTCATAAAGTTCATATTTTTTTTTTAAGATTTTATTTATTTATTTGAGAGAGAGACTGAGATAGAGAGAGCATGAGAGGGGGGAGGGTCAGAGGGAGAAGCAGACCCCCTGCTGAGCAGGGAGCCCGATGCGGGACTCAATCCCGGGACTCCAGGATCATGACCTGAGCCGAAGGCAGTCGCTTAACCAACTGAGCCACCCAGGCGCCCATCAAGTTCATATTTTTAAGACCTTGTTTTTCCTTTCAATTTTGAAGTAATTTCAAATTTCCATAAAGGTTGCATTAATAGTACAAGGAGCTCTTCCTCTTATAAACCATTTCAGAGTTATTTATCAATATATATTGATATCCCAGAATGCTTTATTTATTTATTTAAAAAATTGTATTTATTTATTTGAGAGAGCGCGAACATGAGCCGGGAGGGGGGAGGGGCAAAGGGAGAGGAAGAAATAAACTCTCCACTGAGCAGGGAGCCCGACGTGGGGCTTGATCCCAGGACCCTGAGATCATGACCTGAGCAGAAGGCAGACGCTTAACCATCTGAGCCCCTCCAGGTGCCCCCCAGAATGCTTTAGTATGCATTTCCTATAAGAAAAGACTTTCTCGGGGTGCCTGGGTGGCTCAGTTGTTAAGCGACTGCCTTCGGCTCAGGTCATGATCCCAGGGTCCTGGGATCGAGCCCTGCATTGGGCTCCCTGCTTGGTGGGAGGCCTGCTTCTCCCTCTCCCACTCCCCCTGCTTGTGTTCCTGCTCTCACTCTCTCTCTCTGTCAAAAAAGAAAAATCTTAAAAAAAAAAAAAAAAAAAAAAGACTTTCTCCTTCATCACCAGAGACAGCCATCGAAAAGAGGAAATTAACTTTTATCCATTATTACTGTCTAATCCACAGACCTCATCATTTCCCTAATTTTCATTCCTGTTCCCCCCCCATTTTCCCAGTAATGCCTTTTTTTTTTTTTTTTTAAAGATTTATTTGAGAGAGAGAGAATGAGAGAGAGAGAACATATGAGAGGGGATAGGGTCAGAGGACGAAGCAGACTCCCTGCCGAGCAGGGAGCCCGATGCGGGACTCGATCCAGGGACTCCAGGATCATGACCTGAGCTGAAGGCAGTCGCTTAACCAACTGAGCCACCCAGGCGCCCCCAGTAATGCCTTTTATAGCAAAAAAGATCACAGATTGTACTTTGTCTTGTAAGTCTCCTTTAATCTTAAATAGTAACTCAGTCTTTCCTTAACTTTCATAACTTTGATGCTTCTGAAGATTACAGGCCAGTTATTTTGTAGGATGGTCTGCTGTTTGAATTTTTCTGATGTTTCCTCACGATTAAATTAAATCTTGTATTTTGGCAGGAATATCACAGAAATGGTACTTTGTTCTCATTGGATCTTATCAGGTGGTACATGATTTCAGTTTTTCCCATTACTTGGCGATTTACCTTGATCACTTGGTTAAGGTGGTGTCTGTAAGGTTTCTTCACTGGGAAGTTAATGTTTTTTCCCTTTATAATAAAGCATTTTGTGAGGAAGTAGTTTGTATGTAAATATCTTGTTCCTTGTGCCTTTTACCCATTAATTTTAGTATCCATTGTTGTTTCTTGGCTTAGTTTATTACTGTGATTGATAGCAAGTGGTGGTTTTCTGTTCCCATCACTTGTTTCACATTCATAGGATGGCATTCCACTTGAAGGAATAACTCTCTGTGTCCCATTTATATTCGTATAGACTAATATGGACTTATGTGTTACTATTTTATTTTGATGGGTCATTCCCCCATTACTGTCATTTATTTTGATGATCATTTTCTCTCAGGTTTGGCCAGGGGGACCCCTTCAAGCTGGCTTCTGTGTGTTTTGATATGTTGTGAGCTCTTTACTTCTGACACAACAGTATGTTCTCAGGCTCATCTTGGATCATTCCTGACCTAGCCCTGGAATCATCACCCATTTCCCCGAGGAGTCTTGATTCCTTTTAGAAGCCAAAGTAGGACTAAGTGTGATTATTATTATTATTTTTAAAGATTCTATTTATTTATTTGAGAGAGAGAGCACAAGCAGAGGGAGTGGCAGGCAGAGGGAGAAGCAGGCTCCTTGCTGAGCAGGGAGCCCAATGTGGGACCTCATCCCAGGACCCTGGGATCATGACCTGAGCCGAAGGCAGACGTTCAGTCGTTAAACTGAGCCACCCAGGTGCCCCACTGTGATTATTGTTACTGGGATATTGCTACTCCCAGGCCCTCTCAGTGGGAATAGCTAGGAAATACATGTGTGTATATATAGATACAGAGTTATATACACATTCACATCAATATTTTTTCAGTGCTTATCTCTATATTTTGAAGTCTGTGAGGTCAAAATCATATACTGATTCAGTATATGAGTATATATTATACATATACACATACCTATATATATCTATATGTATTTTTATATATACCCTGCATTGGCTGCCCTTTTCATCATTTTTGGGATTTGATACTCAGCTGTAGCCACCACTTCTTCCCTCTTCTCTGAAATGGTTGGTCTCCTCACCTTGCTTACGCTTTGGCACTATCTCCACCCCGACCCTCAGCACCCTCGTGGAAGCCCACTCTGTGGGGGCTTTGACACCTGTGTTAGACTTCCCCACTTCCCCAGCATGGATGCTGCCATGCTTGGACCCATGTTATGGCTTTAAGACTAATGTACTCAAGGAGTAAGGGAAGGGAAGAAGGAAGAATGGATTATTTAGATATAAATCTTTTATCCATTTAGAGTTCATTTCATTCTACGGTGAGGTATGTGTCTAACTTTTCCTCTCCCACATAGTCAGCTTTTTCAACACTGTTGACTAATCTGTGTTTTACACAGTAATTTGAAGAGTACGTGACTCTTGATCTCAGGGTTGTGAGTTCAAGCCCCATGTTGGGTGTAGAGATTACTTTAAAAAAAAAGGAAAGGGCTCCTGGGTGGCTCAGTTGGTTGAGCGACTGCCTTCGGCTTGGGTCATGATCCCGGAGTCCTGGGATCGAGTCCCGCATCGGGCTCCCGGCTCGGCAGGGAGCCTGCTTCTCCCTCTGACCCTATCCCCTCTCGTGCTGTTTCTCTCTCTCTCTCTCTCAAATAAATAAATAAATAAAATTAAAAAAAAAAGGAAATAAAATATTGTTTAGATCATTATTAAATTCGTGGTGGTTCTTGACATTTTTTCTCTTCCATTGTAGCATCTGTTTATTCTTACCCTAGTACCTATTCTAAATGATTACGGCTTTATGTACATATTAGTACATGGTAGAATAAATATTGTTATATATTTCTTTTTCTAGATTAACATTAGGACTAACAAAATACAATTTTGATTATATTAGTGTTACAATGATATATTATTTTGAGGAAGAATTATCTTTTTTTAATATTGAGTCTTCACTTCTAGAAACATGTATCTCTCTCCATCAAGTTGATTTTGTAGTTTTCCTTATATGAGGGTGCTATACAGTTGACCCCTTGAACAGTGTGGGATTTAAGGGTTCCGACCCTTGCACAGTCAAAAATCCATGTATAACTTTTGACTCCTGAAAAACTTAACTACTGGTAGCCTACTGTTGACCAGAGCCTTACCAAAAACTAGTTGATAAACACATATTTTATATATTATGTGTACTATATACTGTATTCTTACAGTAAAGTAAGCTAGAGAAAACATTAAAATCATAAGAAAATATGTTTACAGTACTGTACTGTATCCCACATATAAGTAGGCCTGCACAGTTCAAACTCATGGTGCTCATGAGTCAGCTCTCTCCTCTGTTTCTTGGATTTTTATGGTTGTTGATTTGTATAGTTAACCTTCAAAGCTTAATAATATTCTGTTCATGATTATTCAGGGTGGCCAGGAGGCATGTAATTCTGAAATGATAGGAACAATTGGAAACTGGATTGTTGAGTTTTGGAAGACACCATTTTTTAATGGATGGTAGTAAAGAGTGTTGAAGAGCATGGTATTGGGCTGTTACTGTGGACCTATTATGTATCAAGCATTGTGTGCTAGATACTGGGAACTCAAAGCATAAAATGCAGGGTTTTTTTTCCATATGACACTCTCGATTAGAAAGATAGTTGGGCGCCTGAGTGGTTCAGTCAGTTAAATGTCTGCCTTTGGCTCAGGTCATGATCCCAGGGTCCTGGGATCAAGCCCCACGTCAAGCTCCCTGCTCAGCGAGGAGTCTGCACCTCCCTCTCCCTCTGCCTCCCCCCCTTCTCTCGCTCACCCTCTCTCAAATAAATAAATAAATAAAATCTTAAAAAAAAAGATAGTCAAGTAAATATATAACTATAATGTATAAAAATAATAATAATATGTGTTATAAATACAGGTTTCTGCAGCTATCAAAAGTAAAGCATTCCTGTGAAACCTTTCATAAGCTGAAATTGGAATAAAAATGAGGAAGCAGTTACCGTTAATTTATATGGAAAAAGTTTTGAGCATTTCCAGATTGAAAAAATAACCGTTCTTAGGCTTTTCTGATATCTTAGGACTCACCAAGCAACAAATGCACAAAATAAACTGAGACAAAGCACAGATGGTTACAGACATAGTTCAAAGCTCTGGAGGCTTGATGCCGAGATGCTCAGTGTAGTTCCTCAGGAAGGAGCTTGGCAGTGCCATTCATGCAGCTCTGGGTGCATGTTGCCTCTGTAATGGTTAAATGCGAAGCAAATGTTGAACACCACTTTCCCTTTTTGCCTTTTTTCATAAAAGTGAAAATCCTTTTCGGATTTTTTTCAGTTAGCAAAAACAGGTATTAATGTAAGTCTTGTAAAATCGAAGTGGCATAGCATGGACTTTTGAAGAATGGGGGATACCTGTAATAATAAAAAATCTGAATGGAGTATTATGGAACATAATGAAAGGAGGGATTACTTTTGCCTAAGGAATTGAATAAAACATACAAAGAGATTATAAGGACTTTGCAGAATAACTAGGAATTTGACCTGTGGAAAAAAGGATCAAATAATAATTCCAGGCAGAAAGTAACATAAACTAGTGTAGTAAGTACAAAGGGAAGGTGGTAGCCAGTTCATAGAATAATAAATAATCCTGTGTGGCTGAAACATAGTAGGATTTAGGGGGAAAAAAAAAAAAAAAGAAACAAGGAAATTTTATGAATGATAGGGAAGGAAATTTTCTAGAATATCTATGTAGTATATCTAAATTGTAGAGAACTCACTAGGTTGAACTATTATGTTGTGAAGTTTTCTACATGTCACTAAATATGTAATAGCCAGTTTTTGTACCATTTGTCACCAGATTCTTTTTTAAATTTTTTGACCTCTTAAATTGTATCAATCAGTTCTTCATTTCACTAATGTATACATTTTGTTGATAAACATAATGAGTGACATATGTTACCTTTAAGTTACCTTTTTTTTTTTTTTTTTTTTAAGATTTTGTTTATTTATTTTAGAACGTATAAGCCTGGGGCTGGGGGGGAGTGGGGGAGGGTGGGGGAGGAAGAGGGAAAGAATCTCAAGCAGACTCTGCACTGAGTGCGGAACCTGACCTGGGTCTTGATCTCAGGACCGTGAGACCATGCATGACCAGAGCCAAAACCAAGAGTTGGATACTTACCTGACTGAGCCACCCAGGTGCCCCTTTAAGTTACCTTTTAATAATTTTTACGAAATGTGAAGACTGGGACAACATAGAGATTTTTTTGAAGTTTTTGGTGGTAGAGACTTGTGTTCTTCAGAGTCAAGGAAGCATTTTATTTTATTTTATTTTAATTACTTTTATTTTTAAAGATTTTATTTTTAAGTAATCTCTACACCCAACATGCAGCTTGAACTTACAACCCCGAGATCAAGTCACATGCTCCACTGACTGAGCCAGCCAGGCTCCCCAGGAAGCATTTATTTTAGAAAGCTACAGTTTCCAGAGTAGTTGGTAGATGATATATGTATTCAGTATATATGCTTTTGAAGAGTCTTTATTTATTGATGGCCATGAAGAAATGAGTGTTTATAAGTATAAGAAGGATCATAATAGGCCAACAAAGAAACAAATAAAGAACACAATAAAAACGTGGTGTCATTTAAGTGTAAAAGCTTAAAGGTAGAGGAATACTTAGAAATTGCTAGCCCAACATCCCTTCAATTTTTTTTCAAAAGGAATGGTAGTGGAACAGCTATTAAGTGTGTTTTGTTTTGTTTTGTTTTTTAAAGATTTTATTCATTTATTTGAGTGAGAGACAGAGACAGAGATAGCGATAGAGAGCATGAGCCGGGAGGAGAGGGAGAAGGCGGCTCCCTGCTGAGCAGGGAACCCGACGCAGGGCTTGATCCCAGGACCCTGGGATCATGACCTGAGCCGAAGTCAGACGCTTAACCGACTGAGCCACCCAGGCGCCCTGAGCAGTGTCTATCATTATATTTAGCATCTGAGTGGAAAAGTTTGAAAGTACTAAATATTCTCTCTGATTTTGGGATTCCTCATTAGTGCCATTTAAAAAGCTAGGTTTCACATAGTGGAGCTATCCATTCATCTGGCCAACATTTATGTATGGCATGCTCTATTATATATCAGGCACTACTGGAAGCATGAGGAATACATAAAGCTCCTACATGATAGATATGCACAAATTATTGATTGTTAGTGTAGTATGTGCAAGGATTCTAGAATACAGAGAATGTTTACTTAATGTAGTGTAACAGGGCTGAAGAGAAGCAGGATATCTTAGAAAAGATATCAGCTTCTCTGAATTTTGAAGAATGAGAAGACTCCAGGTGCTGGCTGTGAGGAGAGGAAAGAAGAAGGAGCACGCCAGTGGCTATTAATTTTACAGACTGAAGGAGCAAAAGCTTTGAAAGAGGAAATAGGGAGGGTGAAAGGGAGAAAGAGTGGGGGTAGTGGTGAGGGAGAAGGGCAGTATTGCTAGGAGTTTGAATGTGATATGTAGAATGCTGAGAGGGGTTGTCAAGGACCAGATTTTCAGGGGCCTCATATATCATGTTAAGGAGTTTGAATTTTATTTCTATTGAAGGGTTTTTATATTTACTTGGGATGTGCTCCGGTCTACTTTTTTTCTTAAAGATTTATTTATTAGAAGGAGAGTGCAGGGGTGGGGAGGGAGGGGCAGAGGGAGAGAATCTTCAGGCAGACTCCCCGCTGAGAGCAGAGCTGGATCTCATAACCATGAGATTGTGACCTGAACCGAGATCAAGACTTGGTCTACCAACTCCTCAGGTCTACCATTCTAAAGGATAGTGAAAGGAGGATTGGTAGAGGGAAGATAGACAAGAGTAGTTACTTAGACACTGTTTAGGTTTTTGCAGTGTTCCAGAGGTAATAATGAGGGTCCGAAGTAGGAGAGTAGTATTAGGAATGAAGGAACACATATTTAGGTAATAAATGAGAGGTTCCATTGACTGGGCATGGTGATCAATTTAGTGTGACACACAAGATGAGGGAGGAAGAAAAATCAGAATGGCTTTTCAGCTTCAAGAAAATAAGTACTGGGCACATCATCATCACCTGAGATAAGAGTATATAGTCATCAAGTTAATTGACTCATTTCTTAGAACAAAGACACTAAGCTTTAAATTCTTGGCATATGTTGATGGCACTTACTACCTTGTTTTAGTTGTTGCCAGCGTATGGCAATATGATGATAAGACCCCAAGATAAAATTCACATTTCCGCTGAAGCATTGAATATTTGCTTTTGCACATATCTAATATATGTTTGTTTTTCCTGGCACTTTATCCTAGTTACTCAAATGAACGCTTAAATTAATCTGTTTTTCTTTTCTAGACAGTTGAGTCATTTGGAAAAGGAAAACAGTCTTGCAACTGTATCTGTAGAAAAAATCTTTTTGCCCTTTTTTGTACCTCAGCTGATTCTCACTTTCTCTGTTTGGCTTTTCTCTGTTGTATTTGCATCCCTCCTCTACCCGCCAGTACATACATGTATTCACATTGTTTTGTTTGGTATTGTTTCTCTTTTTCTCAGGGAATAGTAAATTATTTTTCTTTATATTTGTTCTCTGTATATGTTGTGTTTCTGTGTTCAGCTTTACTTCTAATTGCCTTCTCTCTCTCAACTCCAAGGCTCAGAGGCAATTTTATTAAATTGGGTTTACTGAGAACTGTGGAAGAATGGCAGTATAATTTCCTTCGTGTTATTTCTTTTCTCCTCCTACTTAAAAAGGCAGCAGTTCAGTCTAAACTGGAAATGCCAGTACACAATAGTTAACTTAAAATTGTTCATGGGAACAAGCTTAATAATCTCACTAACATACAAATTGCCAGTATCCGTTTTTTTCGTGTTTGTTTGATGTCTTGAGCATTCCTAGATAGATGTTTATATGGTATAATCTAAGTATAATTAATTAAGATATAAGTTTTATTACAATCTATACTTAAAGGGAGATTATTAGGCAATATTTTAAGACAGGGCAAGCCATACTTGACAAATTAGGTTTATCCATAGAAAAAAATATATAATGGGGTTAGAGTTAAGACCAAAGACTTTATCCTAGTCAGAAATCAAATTTACTGAAACTAGCTAAAGTACAAATAGGGTTGGCTGAAAGGCAACAATAGGCAGTTTCACAACATACATGGCGAGTTGGACCTGGAACGAGAAAGTCACAGACTGAATACCGTCTGTTCCATCTTTAATGTGGGTCCTACAAGTCTTTTTTCTCTCTATGGTCTCTTCTTGTTTTCACATAATTTGTAATTCTGCTTCTCATTTTATCTGAGTTCCCTATAAGTAACTTGACTCAGTGTCCAAGTTCTAAATTTTTTTTTTAATTGTTTCTTTTTTTTTAAGATTTCATTTATTTGACAGAGAGAGAGAGAGACAGCGAGAGAGGGAACATAAGCAGGGGGAGTGGGAGAGGGAGAAGCTGGTTTCCCGCTGAGCAGGGAGCCTGATATGGGGCTCGATCCCAGGACCCTGGGATCATGACCTGAGCCGAAGGCAGACGCTTAACCAACTGAGCCACCCAGGAGCCCCTAAGTTCTAAATTTTTAACAGCAAGTCTGGTCTAGGTTCCTGGGCTTAGAAGCCATTTTCACCTAGCAAAACATGGATACCTAGTTACCACAGCATCATTAGAAATTGAGCATAGATATTTTACAGTTTTACAAAAGAGGTAGGCGTTGTTTAGGTGCCCTTCCTTACCTTCCTGTCTCATAAATGTCCATTTAAACTATGTAAAAGCCTATAAACTGTTCCTGATGTACATATGCCAAATTGCATATGCTGATTCTTTAGATTTTATAAAATAGTATAGTGTTCTGCATAAACTTGAGAATTTCTGTCTTTTTTTTGCAATAAATTAAAATTATATTTAATAATTCACAAAGGAGTTTTTGGCCAACTTTTATTTATTTATTTTTTTAATTTTAATTTAATTTTTTAATTTAATTTTATTATGTTATATTAATCACCATACATTACATCATTAGTTTTTGATGTAATGTTCCATGATTCATTGTTTGCGTATAACACCCAGTGCTCCATTCAATATGTGCCCTCTTTAATACCCCCTCTGATTTCCCCCCCTTCATTTTTCCCTTCCTACTATCTTCTTCTTCTTCTTTTTTTTTTAACATATAATGTATTATTTGTTTCAGAAGTACAGGTCTGTGATTCAACAGTCTTACGCAATTCACAGCGCTCACCGTAGCACATACCCTCCCCGATGTCTATCACCCAGCCACCCCATTCCTCCCACCCCCACCAGTCTAGCAACCCTCAGTTTGTTTCCTGAGATTAAGAATTCCTCAAATCAGTGAGATCATATGATACATGTCTTTCTCTGACTGACTTATTTTGCTTAGCATAATACCCTCTAGTTCCATCCACGTCGTTGCAAATGGCAAGATTTTTTTTTTGATGGCTGCATAATATTCCATTGTATATATATACACCACATCTTCTTTATCCATTCATCTGTCGATGGACATCTTGGCTCTTTCCACAGTTTGGCTGTTGTGGACATTGCTGCTATAAACATCGGGGTGCACGTGCCCCTTTGGATCCCTACATTTGTATCTTTGGGGTAAATACCCAGTAGTGCAATTGCTGGGTCATATGGTAGCTCTATTTTCAACTTTTTGAGGAACCTCCTACTGTTTTACAGAGTGGTTGCACCAGCTTGCATTCCCACCAACAGTGTAGGAGGGTTCCCCTTTCTCTGCATCCCCGCCAACATCTGTCGTTTCCTGACTTGTTAATTTTAGCCATCTGACTGGTGTGAGGTGGTATCTCATTGAGGTTTTGATTTGGATTTCCCTGAGGCCGAGTGATGTTGAGCACTTTTTCATGTGTCTGTTGGCCATTTGGATGTCTTCTTTGGAAAAATGTCTGTTTATGTCTTCTGCCCATTTCTTGACTGGATTCTTTGTTCTTTGGGTGTTGAGTTTGATAAGTTCTTTATAGATTTTGGATACTAGCCCTTTATCTGATATGTCATTTGCAAATATCTTCTCCCATTCTGTCGGTTGTCTTTTGGTTTTGTTGACTCTTTCCTTTGCTGTGCAAAAGCTTTTTATCTTTTTTTTTTTTTTTTTAAGATTTAATTTATTTATTTGACCGAGAGAGACACAGCGAGAGAGGAAACACAAGCAGGGGAAGTGGGAGAGGGAGAAGCAGGCTCCCCGCAGAGCAGGGAGCCCGATGTGGGGCTCCTAGGATCCCGGGATCATGACCTGAGCCAAAGGCAGACACTTAACGACTGAGCTACCCAGGCGCCCCAAAAGCTTTTTATCTTGATGAAGTCCCAATAGTTCATTTTTGCCCTTGCTTCCCTTTCTTTTTAATACCATCATAATTTTTAGTTTTATTGAATGGTCAAATGTTTTCTTTTCACTGTCTGCTTTGGAAGTTATTGAGAGATTGTTTAAAGACCATTGCATATTTTTTCTGAATTTTGTTACATAAAATGTTATTGTTTCAGTCTGCTCTGTCTTTTCATTTTTAAATATTCTTGATCATTTGTAGGTTAAAAAATGTATGTTACAGGGGTGCCTGGGTAGCTCAGTGGTTAAGTGTTTGCCTTCGGCTCAGGTCATGATCCGAGGATCCTGGGATCGAGCCCCTCATTGGGCTCCCTGCTCAGTGGGAAGCCTGCTTCTCCCACACCCACTCCCCTTGCTTGTGTTCCCTCTCTCACTGTTTCTCTCTGTCAAATAAATAAATAAAATCTTTAAAAAAAAAATATATGTTACATTCTTCCATTGTAATTGTTTGGTACTTTCTTTTTGTAATTTGAACGGGTAGAGATGCTCTTATGCAGTGTATCTGGGTTGGTTTTGTTGTAACTTTGGATTTTACTTGTTAGAGTTATAAAATAATTTTTGTAATTCAGTTCACCCTGAGTCCTTGTTTTTCTTTTTAAACATTGTTATTTATATATTTGACAGAGAGAGAGAGAGCACAAGCAGGGGGAGTAGTAGAGGGAGAGGGAGAAGCAGGCTCCCCCCGACACAGGGCTCCATCCCAGGACTCTGGGATCATGACCTGAGCTGAAGGCAGATGCTTAACTGACTAAGCCACCCAGTCACCCCTGAGTCCTTGTTTTTCAACAGAGGAGTTTAAATTGATTTACCTGACTTGATACAACGCTTTTTTGAGAACTGTGTTCTTGTAAATACTGTTGAATAGTATTATTTGGCACCACAGTGCATAGTGGGGGAAACCTCTCTAGGTTTAAAAATACATGTGGTCCTATTGAAGTTGGCTAGGTTATACCTCATTACTGTGCAGAAAGAAGTTGGTTTCTTTTTAGAAGTGTATCATCTGGTTTTATGTAGACCTTATTTTTGTATACTCAACTTCTAGTCAGCTGATAATTTTATTCAGTATACACTGATACTTGTAGATTGCCATTTATCTAATTCAGTCTTTAATGAAAAAGTGGTACTGTTTATCAGCTATTTTTACCTGGGAAAAGGACTAGATGTCAGTGAAAGTTGCTGGGAGTGTTCACTGGCCAATTCCTCCTGGAGACACATCTGACCTCCTTAGCTAAAGTGTCTTCCTCTCAGGCTCAGTATGTCAGGTTGGCAGGCTGAATGACAGCCCATGTGGGATTCCTGTGAACAGCTGAAATGGCCTAAATTTTGCTCACATAGGACCATCCTTCATCTCTTAGGTCCCAGCTCTCTGTGTTAAACTCCCTTAGGTATACTTACTTACAGCAGAAACGAAAGACAAACCTCTTTTTACACTCTTGTTACAAGTCAGTTGAATATTGGTGAGGAAGTTTTAAGACCAAGGTATCGTAGGCTGTGTCCTGGCCGCTGACCTCAGGGCCTGTGAAGATTCTTCCTATCGTGTAGGGTGTTTGAGCCTAAGGAAGACTGGGCTTTTGTGAGATCCTGCTGGGACTCTTTTCATGTCCTTGTTGTTTATGTTTTCATGTTTGTAAAAATTAGATTACTGTCAGAAAAAATGAATTCATGTTTTGAAGTAAAGCAGGTTAGATAGTAAACCCAATCTTGACTTCTGAAGATAATTGTAAAATTCATTTCTGTAAAGCACTTTAAGGTTTTTGCTTCATTTTGTTTATTTTCTCTATACTAAGACTTGCTACATTTGTGATGAACAAGGAAGAGAAAGCAAAGCAGCCACTGGTGCTTGCATGACCTGTAATAAACATGGATGTCGACAGGCTTTCCATGTGACATGGTAAGTATCTTTCTGTCATTGTATAGAACTGAAATTCTTGTACTTTGTACAAAGGAATACCTTGTAAGTTAAAGGTTTAGCTATCCAAATATTTACAGTAAATTTTATTGGGATAGTTTCTATGTTTAGATTTTCTTATTTATAATAAAGATGATTCTAATAATTGAATTTATCAGAGTGAATTTTGAATAGGTGAACTCTGGTTCTCATGTTTTATTTAGTTGCACTTTGTTTAAAATATTGGTGTTGGTTACCTAACCTTTGGTTTGTTGTTAGGACTGGAAGAGCTGATGTAGGTAAACTTAGTGTAGTGCCTGAAGTATTAATAAGGATTTAATGAATGATTGTTTTTCTTTACTTTGTGTTTGAAGAGGGGAAAAAGCAATCACCATCATATTCACAGTACAATAGTGGCTACTTCCTAAAAAAGTTACTTAGATACTTTCCTTGGCATAAAATTTCAAGGGCAAAGATTATCCTAAAATAAAATATTCAGCATAATAGACAACAGTTCAAAATTAGAGTTTGGGAATAATCCATGTACTTGTTACTTTTAAGAAATAGTCTGTATCTAGCAGCCAGTATAGGCATATGCTTTATTTCCTGAGTTTTTAGTGTATGGATTTAAGAAGTCCATTTTAGATTACTTTTGGGGAATGGAAAAGATTTTTGGTTTTATAAATTCTGTTAATAACTTAATTTTTCAAAGATGAAAGTTCTTTTTTGGGTACAGATATATACTAATACTATTGTAATTTTGAAATGTTAAAAGTGGCAGTTGTGCTGATGACAGATTGACAAGATGATGATCGTAAACTTCAGCGCTTTTTTGAAAAAATGAATATCATAACTTTAGGTATTAAGTCTCTTTCTTCCATTGTTTTTGACTGGAAAACACAGAAGCATTTTCCTTGTAACAGAATGTAATCTGCATCTATGGGCACATCTCATCACAAGTCATTTCACCCTTTTAGAGGACTGGCCTTACTATTTGTACCTGTGATACAGATTGAAGAAGTAAAATGAAATGTTAATTATGGGGTGAGGGGTATCTTAAAGCAATTTAAGCAATTTAATGTCTATTTGGTGACATAAAACATTTATAAGTCTTCATCCTTATTAGAGATGGATGGACCAAAAGTTTATTATAAACTACAAATATAACTTTAGAAAATACCAATCAAAGGTTGAGGTGAAATGTACTTGGTCACAGTGAGAATAAAGCCTTTCATTTTCCCCTTTTCTCTTAGGAGATGTTAAGATTTAATTACAAATCTTACATGCTTGGAAGTGATTTTTTTTTTAAAGATTTTATTTATTTATTTGACAGAGAGAGACACAGTGAGAGAGGGAACACAAGCAGGGGGAGGGGGAGAGGGAGAAGCAGGCTCCCCGCAGAGCAGGGAGCCCGATGTGGGACTGGATCCCGGGACTCCAGGATCATGACCTGAGCCGAAGGCAGTCGCTTAACCGACTGAGCCACCCAGGCGCCCTGCTTGGAAGTGATTTTAATTTATATATACTGTAGTTTGAAGTTTAGTATGTGTGTATATGTATTGTATATATATTTTTTGGCTTTTATTTTCAGTGCTCAGTTTGCTGGACTACTTTGTGAAGAAGAAGGTAATGGTGCAGATAATGTCCAATACTGTGGCTACTGTAAATACCATTTTAGTAAGCTGGTAAGAATTTATCTTGAATTTAACATTAAAATGATAACAGATAGTTTTAACAACAGAGTTGACTCTTTTATAATAAAGGCATAATAGCTATTCCCTTTCTCTTGATTTTTGCATGGGATTGTTTGCTTCGAATGTTCTTTACTAGGAATTAAAAGATCGAGTAAATTTTAAAGATTTAATTTCTATTAATAGTAAATAGGATACATTAGTAGAAGAAGTACGTTAGTACTTTATAATCTAACACTATTTTCATTTAATTTCATTTTTTGAAATGATTATATATTTTGTGATTTTCTATCACTTGTTTCTCATCTTTTTGCTAATTACTCTTTATTTTCATTTTTATTTACTAGGAGATAGTAAAACTAAAAGCTGTTTCGTAACTTCTTAGTTGACTATCTTGAGAAAAATATATTTAAATACAACTTTGGGAATATTTTAGATTTTGCCAATCTTTACTGTTACAGTCACATGGATGTTTGAGTTGGTAAAATTTGATTAGCTGTTACATATATTGTGTCCGTGTTCCTTTGAAGGATCAATATTTAATGTCCTAAGTGTCTATTTTTTTAGTCTTTACTGATAACAGTTAGATGTATACACTGAAAGTGTAAGTCTTCTTTGTTTTTCTTTAGTGTCTTTTTTTTTTTCTTAATACCTTTCCCCTGTGAGTGCGACTATTTTTTTCTTCCTTTCTTTTAAAGAAACAGTATCATTAGGGGCCCCTTTCTCATGAAATCAGCTCATGACTATTCTGGTTCATGCATATTAAAATACTTAAGGTTATGTAAATATGTTGTTTGATATTGAAGACTTTTATTTTAAGGGCTGACAAAGAATATTGAAGTGCTTTAAGAGAAATTTTGAGATAGTAAAATTGAAAATTTTGCTTCCGAGATGTGAAAAGCGTATTGGAATCTTAATTTTCTAAAGAGAAGATGATGTAGAAAAAAATCTAGAAATAATGAAGATGGATTTTGAGTTTGTGTAAACAGGATTTTCTCATTGCTAATTATTGACATGTTGTTATCCCATTTGCTAGTTAGAGAGGAGAAGTCTTTAATAATTTAATAAGATTGTATAACCTCTACATTTGCATGTAATTTGAATACCTTTCATAGTCATTTTTATCTAATTTAAACTAGTTATGGTACCACTAAGTTTTAAACACCTCAAATAACTCTTGCTGTCATACTTTATTATGAAATTGTTTAAGTATTTTAAATAGAAATGTGCAGTACTTTTAGTAATGCTTTGAAAAATGCATGGGTCTAATGCTGACATTTCCTTTAATTTTTTTCTTAATGAACTGCAGAGACAAATTTTTAGAAAACCATGCCTTAATACTGAAAATACGAGATTAAAAGGCTTCTTGCTTTTCCTAGTGTGGCAAAAAGTAACTCTTCAAATATTTTCTTTTCTTCTAGTCTTGGCATCCTTCCTCAGTATGGCATTCTCTATTTTGGTTGAAACTCCTTTTCTTTTTTAAAGAAGACATTGAAAATTATAGTTGATTTCTTCAAGAGGTGGTTTTGTGACAGATAAGCTACTGCTTATTTGAAATTATAGTCTGTTTTCACACATTTTAATAAATGTACAAAAATATGGCATTAATGTTCAATTTAGGTTTAGATTTTCTTTTATAATGAATGTAATAGACAATATATATGAATGGTGTCTAAACTGGATTATATAGTTTGAAATAGTGGGAATTTTTTTTTACTTCAGTAGACATTTTTAAATACTACACACTTGAATTGGTTAAGCCTAACAAAAAGATTATTTAAAATTTTTTATATACATATACATCTATGTATATATATTTTCTTTTTTAGAAAAAGAGCAAACGGGGATCTAATAGGTCATATGATCAAAGTTTAAGTGATTCTTCCTCTCACTCTCAGGATAAACATCATGAGAAAGAGAAAAAAGTAAGTGGATTTGTTGTTGCTATATATGTAGCACATCTACTTAATAGATTTTTTTTTCCTTTTTTAGATAAAATTAAGTTCTTGATAGTTGGATGGAGACATTGAAATACTGAAAATTTTTGACTAATTGAGAGTATAAAGTCAAAGAATAGGTTTAAAATAATGCCATATTTGTGAATATGTTTGTATGGCAGAACCTACTTCAGCTGAAAATTTGAAATACAAATTGAAAGCATGAGAGAGATTTCTTGCATGTGTTGTTGCTGTGGTCATCTTGTGAAATCTTTAGGTGACTTCAGCAGTAATAGTTTGTGGCTATATATTATTAACTGATTATTTCACATGTAAGTAAAAATCTCATCAGCTTTTTCACTTTATAATGGAACAGTTTTGAAATTCTGTATATTCTTGACTGTCTTTCCCCCCAGTGGTGCTAATAATAAAGCCCTAAAAGCTTGCCTGATAACTAATCTGTCTTCTTCTGACTTACTGTTTTCTGCTATTTTAAAGGATATGAGTAATTTTTTAGTGAACTAATAATAAGTACTGTAGTATCATTCATAGGACATAATTGCCAACATAGGAAAAGGCTACTACTGTGAATTGTTTTTAACAAAGTGAGGATAAAAAAGACTTTTCAGGGTGCCTGGGTGGCTCAGTCGTTAGGCGTCTGCCTTCGGCTCAGGTCATGATCCCAGGGTCCTGGGATCGAGCCCCGCATCGGGCTCCCTGTTCCGCGGCGGGAAGTCTGCTTTTCCCTCCCCCACTCCCTCTGCTTGTGCTCTTGCTCTTGCTATTTCTGTCTCTGTCAAATAAATAAATAAAATCTTTAAAAAAAAAAAAAAAGACTTTTCAGTTAGAAAATAACATTACTCTTAAACAGTTAGTATAAAATAGTTTGGAACATTTTCGGGCGCCTGGGTGGCTCAGTTGGTTGAGCGACTGCCTTAGGCTCAGGTCATGATCCTGGAGTCCCGGGATCGAGTCCCACGTCGGGCTCCCTGCTCAGCGGGGAGTCTGCTTCTCCCTCTGACCCTCCTCCCTCTCATGCTCTCTGTCTCTCATTCTCTCTCTCGCAAATAAATAAAATCTTAAAAAAAAAAAAATTAAAAAAAAAAAAATAAATAAAATAGTTTGGAACATTTTCATGTTTGTAAATACTTAGGGTTTGGGAATAGATTTGGTTTGAATATCTGTGCCTTTTTTCATGGTAAACATTTTAAAAGCTTAAATTTTTAATTTTGAAATTAAATTTCCAGTTGTGAGTGAAATAATAATTGTAACTTTATATTCACCTTTAGAGCATTTGTTAGGTTTATATGTATGTTTTCTAAATCTTTAGGCAGCAAGTATACATATTCATCTTCTTTAATGGGGTGGTTTTGTGATAGTGACAATTATAGGGTTCTGCCTTGCTGTCTTTTGTTGTTTGGATTGCTGAAGGGAAAATGGCAGATTGGGTTTAATTAGCAGTTTTACTAAGAAACACTGTGAGATTTTATGTAACCCTTTGAATCCACGAATGAGGGATACAGGTAGGACTCATAAATTGTGAGGAGAAAAGTCTTCCTGATGAAATTCTTCTCTTCAGTCATTTCATGAGCATTATCTTGTTTAAAGAAGTGTTCATGGTATGATCATATTTATCTTAATATATGCCCTGTCATGATATTTTTAATGGACAATTATTAAATGTCATATAGTGTTTAATAAATATAGTGCTATTGATTATATTTATTGATCTTTTTTTTTTTGCTCTAGGAATGAGATTTTTCATTTTAGGAGTTTTTTGCAGTTGTTGAATACTAGATAAAAACATTGTGTTTAGTCAAACCTGGTTAGCTATAAATTTTAGCAGTTGGTATTTTCATTAGTATGTAAATACTATTTGCATTTTACTTTTGGCGTATATAAGTTTAGTATAATTTGATTTTGTTGTCAAACTTAAAATCCATTTGTACATTTTATTTTGTAACAGTTTTTCTTATCATTTATAAAGGCTGTGAGGTAAACATAGTATGAATTTATTATTGTTAGACTTGTTCGCTTGCCTTGGGAATATTTGGGAAGGGACTTTAATTATGTTATGATGTTAAGTAAGTGATAATATAGCTGAAAAGATCTGGTATGATACACTATCGTACTCCCCATCCCTCTTTACCTCTTTTAAGATTTTAACACCTAGTAGGTTTGTCTCAGATATGCTTACCATATTATAAAATGTTGCATTGAAGCATAACACAATCCATTCAGACTTGAGTATTTTAAAATACTATATATTGCGAGCTAAATTTTGGTGGTATTGTTCATAAGATACGTTGGAGTCACTCTCCCTTTGAATTTTTTTATCTCCTTCATACTGGCACATATTTTAAAATATTTTGAAATATCTTGTATTATAAGTAAGTGGTGATAAAGAATATTTCTACTAAATATTGTGCTATCCAAATCACTTATTTAAAAATGAAATAAACGATTTATAAGTTAACTTTTTATATAACTATGAGAAAATTAAAAAGTACATAGTTTTTGCTTCTCAGAGAATTTCTGTGTGACCCAAGGTATATTAATACTGCTTAGATATTAACTATGAAATCCCAACAAGGAGAGAGGAAGATTTAATAGTGAGATACGACTTTGAATAAAGGACAGTTTCCATAAAAATTGAAAAATTGGCATATATATATTTTTAAAGGAATCAAAGTACGTGTTTGAAATGAATTGAAGCTATGTAGAGGAGGGGTATAATTTCATTCATTAAACAGTTTGAATCATTAGGTATTGTTTAAGAAGAATATCTTCTAAGATGATGAATGGTCCTTGTAAAATAGAATTTTTTTTTTTTAAGGTTTTGTTTATTTATTTCACAGAGAGAGACACAGCAAGAGAGGGAACACAAGCGGGGAGGGTGGGAGAGGGAGAAGCAGGCTTCCTGCTGGGCAGGGAGCCCCATGTGGGGCTCGATCCCAGGATCCTGGGATCGTGACCTGAGCTGAAGGCAGACGCTTAACCGACTGAGCCACCCAGGCGCCCCTAGAATTTTCTTTTAAGCCTAGTATTTTTGTGTTACAGAAACACTGCCACAGAGTGAGATGTGGGCTAGGGTTAGGAAATGCAGAGATGTATCAGACATGGCAATATGTGGTTGTATTGGGATGTTCTGAACTTCAGAAAGGATTTTTTTCTGAAGCCTAATTTGTAGGTCTTTATTTAGAAATCAGTGGTTATTTATTACATTGAGATAATCTTGTACCAGTTCATTTGATCTTCAGACACACCCTCTCCCCACTCATTAATGTTAAACTAATCCATAATGTATTAAAAGTATAGTTCCATACTTCTAATACTTTACAACAGAGTCACCATTAGTGACAGTATTATGTGGAAATGCATGAATTTCCAAGTGGGTATTGCTAACGTAAATACTGTTAGCCTATGTTGGGTGGGTGTTTGTGGGAGGTAGGTTTTTCAGTTAGTGTTTTGTGAGCCTCAGGGATTGACTGGACTTCCTTTCCTTTAGGACTACTAATTGTTTTGAAGAGAACTGGGCTGGGCTGCCTGGGTGGCTCAGTATGTTAAGCATCTGCCTTTGGTTCAGGTCATGATCCCGGGGTCCTGGGATGGAGTCCTGCATTGGGCTCCTTGCTCAGCGGGAAGCCTGCTTCTCCCTCTCCCTCTGCTGCTCCCCTTGCTTGTGCTCTCTCTCTCCCTCTCTCTCTCTATCAAATAAATAAAATCTTCAAAAAAAAAAAAAAAAAAAAAAAGAACTGGGCTACTTCTGTGGCCCTCAGAGGAATAAAACTCTCATTTCAGGGTTGTCATTACTTCTTTAGGTATCTTTTTAAAACTTTTCAGCATTGAGAGTTACCTGTCATCCCCTTCCCTTTTTTGTGTACTTTCTCCTTTTGGAAATCTTCCACTTAAGTTAAAGCTTTAAGCTTCTCTGCATGTGCAGAGAGTTAAGAGAGGGCAGGGCTTTCAGTTTAGAATGCCTGGGATGTGAGTTTGGTAGGGCTGAAGAGTGACAGGAGACTACTTCATTAAGAAGGGGCCAGTTCCTGGGGAATTTTATAAGTGATGCCAGTTTGATTCTTCATTCTGAGGTGTTGGGCAGCCAGCCAGAAAGATTTAAAATTTTTTTTAACTTTTGATTTTGCAATAATTTTAGACTTTGAGAGAAGTAGAGAAATATTACACATTATTTCTCTGTATCACTCACCCAGATTTTCAAAATATTGACATTTTAAGCTTGTCCTCTCTCCACTCCCCTTTGCTTTCCTGCTTTCTCACTCTCTCTATAATCTTTTTCTGAATTATTACAGAATAAATTAGAAATACAATATCCCTTTAGCCTGAGTGTACTACTTTAATGTGTAGTTTTAATAAAAAATGGAATTTCCTACTTGATTACAGTACACTGACCAAAATTAGTAAATTAATATTTTTCATAGAGCTGTTAGGTAATCTGCAGGTCCTGTTCAAATTTCACCCACTAATATCATCCATACTGAAGAGGGAAACTTTTTTTCTGGTCCAGAATCCAATCCAGGATCACACACTGCATTTAGTTTTCATGTCTCTTTAGTTTTTTCAGTCTGTTCATTCTGGAGTATTTCCTCATTCTTTGTCTTTCATGACCTTGACGTCTCTGAAGCCCTGTTTTAGGTTCTTGGAGGCATTGCCTTGTTTTTTTTTTTTTTTAACGAGTCATTTACTTATTCGAGAGAGAGAGCATGCGTGCATGCGTGGGTAGGGGGAGGAGCAGAGGGAAAGAATCTCAAGCTGACTCCCCACTGAGTGTGGAGCCTGATGTGGAGCTGGATCCCAGGACCCTGAGATCATGACCTGAACGAAATCAAGAGTCAGACGCTTAACTGACTGAGCTACCCAGGCACCCCTGCCTTCATCTTAATGGATTTTACAGTCACAGCCTTGCTCCAACCTTTTCATGGAATGGTTTTCTGAGAGTGGCCTAGGTTTTGTCTTTTTCTGGAAACCATTCCTTACTTTTATATTGTTTGCTTTTTGTAGAGTATATGAATTTTCAGAACCAGCAAGTAGCCTTTCCTAATTTAGTTTATACTCCTGTATTTTTTTTTTTAAGTAAAAAATTAGATTGCACTTTCAACATACTACCTAAAAAATTACCTGGTTAAGTCATCCAATTCATTAAATACACTTTCTATTTTCTGTGTTACCATAGGCAACAATGTAGCTAAACTTCCAGCTTCTATATAACAGGGACCCCTTTCCCTCTAATTTTCAATTAAATTTCTCTCACTTTCTTTTATGCCCTGGATAGCAGCCACATGGAAGGCCGTAAGGTTTCTAGTAACATCTCTTCAGTATTCATTAGGTTTTCACTCATAGTCTGAAAGTCCTTCTAGCTTTTGTCCATTGCTTATTTCCATGCAACTTCCACAGTTTTAGGTTTTTTGTTTTAGTAGCATCCCATTCCTTGTAACAAATTCTGAATCACTTACCTATTGCAGCACAACAAATTTCCCTAAAACTTAGTGGCTTAATTATAATAAACATTTATTGTCTCAGTTTCTGTGGGTCTGGAATTTGGACTTAGGGTATTTCTAGCTCAAGGTCTCTCATCCGATTATAGTAAAAATTTTGGCAGGATTATAGTCATTTGAAGGCTTGATTCAGACTGGAGGATATGCTTCCATGATGGCTTATTCACATGGCTAGCATGTTTTTGCTGGCTGAGCAAGAACCTCATTTTCTGGCTGCATAAGTGTCCTTATGACATAGCAGTAGCTTTCCCCAGGGTGAGTGATCTAAGATAGAGAGCAAGGTGGAAGCTGTAGCTTTTTTTGTGATTAGCCCTGATGTTACACATTGTCTTTTTTCCTTGTTGAATGCCTTTTTTAAAAAACATTTTTTTTTGTGGTAAAACATATATAAAATATCATTTGCCATTTTAACCACTTAAGACACTCATTTTTGCAGTATTCTATTAGTTACACAGAGCAACCTGTTCGGTGTCGTTGGATACTACCTAGGGGCAAAGATCATGGGAAACTCTTGGAGGCTGGGTACCACACCCTGAGAATTGGGTGGATACCCTGTTTCCCATTAAATTTTCACCCACAAGTTTTAGCATCCATTGATGGTTCTACCTAAAATAGTGTTTGACAAAAGGTGATTTCCCATAATTCATTCTACATCCATTAATGGGCACTCTACTGTAAATTAGAGCTTCTCTCCCTTTCTCACTTTCTTCATCAGTAATGGGGAAGGGAAGATTCTACAGAGGAAATCAGAAGTAGCCATAGATACAGGAGGAAAGTTAGAAGAGACCTGGTATGTTTTGGAATTAAGGAGAAGTGTGTATTTCAAGAAAGTTAGTGCTCAGCATTTAGATTGCATATGAAAGATCAACTAATATAAGGCACAAACAATATATGTCCTTTGGATTCAGTGCTAAAGAATTTGTTGAGAAGGCGTCTCAGTGTAATGGTCAGAGGAGAAGCTAATTGAAGTTGGTAAATGAATAAAGTAGGTATGAGGAAATGTAAATCATGAGAGTATTTAACTCTTTTAAAGAATCTTGGATGTCAAGAAGAGGAGAGAAATAGGGCAATAACTGGAGGAATATGTGATATTAAGATATAGTAGTGGACAATAAGAATACTGTGTCTTCCCCTATTGCGGGAGGAACAAGGAAAGACGCATTTAGGTGAATAACTTGGTCACCTGGATAATGAAGCAGAGAAAATAGGTATGGACAGATTCCTAAGGAGATATTGCTAGGTAGATTGGATAAAAAGATAAGGAAAAGGAAACAAGTTTGTTGTTTTCACAAGTGTTTAAAGTAGTGGCTCACGAGATCCAAGGTTGGATAATAGATGTAAGTGAAACTAGGGAACAGGGTCACATAGATTTGGACAAAATGTTGGAGCAAGGGCATGGAAGACTGAGTGAGGTCCAAGAACAAGTAAGAGTGTGAATCAACAGGAAGGTATGGAGAAAGTATAGATCATGGTGGTTCAGTATTTCACTGGACTGTTCTGGGTTCAGCTGTTGCAAGACAAATCTCCATGGGTCTCTCACATTTGTACACATCTTGTGAATAGAGGCCTTGACTGCCTTTGTTCCAGATTATCTTTTCGAAGTTGTTTATGTAATGAACAGCCTTGGAAAATGGAGGCAACATCATTAAGAGCAAAGGGCAGATTTGCTTACAGCCATGGAAAATACAGAGATAGTATCTCTTTCTGGGATAATGACAGCAGGCTTGCTTACTGTTCAGAATTAGATTCCCTAAGCCCACGGTTCTTCTTCTGTAACACAACCCACTATGTGTGCAAGTGTCATTTGGCCCTTTTCAAGTCATCCTGTCAGAATTGGGGTTTGGGGAGCCCATGGAATTGCTGGCATTCTGGCTACTGCTGTTGCTGTGAGTGGTAAAGCCCTTTGTGTACAACCCAGGAGTCTTGTGTCTTCTTCAAGCATCCATGAAACTGGCAGGCTAACTTGTTAGATTGCAAGTATGATATTAGACCCTTCATAATTTTTGGCACAAGATGTTGTTATAGGCATATCGAAGAAGAGAGAATTGAAGTGAAAACCGCTGGAATTGAGGATGTTTGGGGATTATGAGATTTGTCCACCTAGGATTAGCCTTATTTTGGTAACCCATCCACTCTTGTGGTCAGGGCTTTTGGGATACTATGGTTTGAAGGTCTTACCAAGATCATGTGGAGTAGGGGTGCGTGGATGGCTCAGTCGTTAAGTGTCTGCCTTCGGCTCAGGTCATGATCCCAGGGCCCTGGGATCGAGCCCCACATCGGGCTCACTGCTCAGTGGGAAGCCTGCTTCTCCCTCTCCCACTCCCCCTCCGTGTGTTCCCTCTCTCACTGTCTCTCTCTGTCAAATAAATAAATAAAATCTTTAAAAAAAATTCTTCTATCTCAATAATAAAAAGACAAGCAACCCAGATTAAAGATTCTATTATATATATTATATATAGACCACGTGGAATAGGGAAGAATTACCTAAAGAAAAAAATGGGCAGACAAAAACAAGAGATAACTATTAGTGAATGACAGAGCCGGGATTCAAGACCAAGTATGCCTGATTCCAAAGTCCATGGGTTATTTTTCAGATGTCCTTCTGACTTTTACTTGGAGGCTTAATAATCACATTTCTTTAAAAAATAAATCAGATATATTACAAAAATTAGCTTTTCTTTTGTATTAGTACACATGGTGAAGTTTTTGCATGTTTTAAAAAGAATGCTAATGCAAAGAATCTCTTAATGAATCTTTTTTTTTTTTCTTATGACTCTTATACATTGTTCCAGGATGTTCTTATTTAGACTGGTGAATGTTTGGGGGGGCGCCTCACTGGCTCAGTCAGTAGAGCATGTGACACTTGGTCTCGGGGTGATGAGTGCGAGCCCCACCTTGGGCATGGAGTCTACTAAAGATAAAATATTAAAAAAATGTATTAGGCTGGTGAATGTTTGGGAGAAGAGATTTTTGAAGAGCTTGTAACTTAGAAGAGAGATAGATACCTTGTCAAAGAAGATGAAAAGTGAAAGTTAACAAGTTGGTGTGAATAACCTTTTTGAAATTTTTCTTTTTTTTAAAAACACTTCATTATTCTTTTTAAATTTATTTTTATTTTTTTATTTGTCAGAGAGAGAGAGAGAGAGCACACAAGCAGGGGGAGCGGCAGGCAGAGGGAGATGCAGGCTCCCCCATGAGCAAGGAGCCCTATGTGGGACTCAATCCAGGACCCTGGGATCATGACCTGAGCCGAAGGCAGACACTTAACCAATTGAGCCACCCAGGCATCCCTGAAATTTTTCTTGAACTCAGATGTTGAAGACAAACATTAATAAAGTGTGCGTCAATTAAATGGCATGTCCATGGAATCGGATTTAATGACTAATTGAATTGGCTGAGGGCTAAGTTCTTTAGTCTATAGAGTTACCATTTTTTGTAAGGTTAAGATTGCACAAAATAAAAAGATTAAAATGCTTAAATGCATTTAGGTGTTTAGAGTTAATTTCCAGCTCTCTAAAACCATAGCATTATGGAGATTAAGTGACTATAACAAATTGTTCTACAATAATAATACAAATATTTGTTAATATATTATCTATATTAAACTAGTTTAATTTCCTTTTTCATAGATGAAGAAATAAGGAGATGAATGTTAATTAAATTTGATAAGTGTTTATGAAGCATCTACTGAATTCAGTATGCCATGCTCATTTCCTAGGAAAACAAATTAAAAACCTAGAGTCACACTGACACTAAACAATTTGTCCAAAATTACATATTTGGGAACATAACTGTGAGAAAACCCAGTTTGTATTTTTAAAATTCTGTGCTCTCTTCATTTGACTTTTATATATTTCAGAAACTTAGCTACAAGCAGTGAGAGTGTTAAGAATAAATAGGTGGAAGTTTCTGAAAAGCTGTTTACTGTATTTTCTCTAATTTGATTTGCTGCTGATGTATACATACCACTAAGAATAAAGAAAGGAGGGGTGCCCCAGTGGCTCAGTCGGTTAAGCATCTGCCTTTGGCTCAGGTCATGATCCTAGGGTCCTAGGATTGAGCCCCACATCGGGCTCCCTGCTCTGCGAGGAGCCTGCTTCTCCCTCTCCCACTCCCCCTGCTTGTGTTCCCCCTCTTGCTGTCTCTCTCTCTGTCAAATAAATAAATAAAATCTTAAAAAAAAAAACAAGAGACCAAAGAAAGGATGCCAAATAAACTATGACATAGGATCATTGTAATATACATGTCCATCTTAGAGATTTAAATAAGTTACTTAGAATCTATTACATATGGCATGTCAGGGAGCTTAAAGTTCATATTCTTTTCCCTAATAAGTATTAGATATATAGTTTAAGATTTATATATATGTGGTTATTTATCACTATTTAGCTACTTATAGTAGCTATAATGTTTTTTTTTTTTTTTTTAAAGATTTTATTTATTTATTTGACAGAGAGAGACACAGCGAGAGAGGGAACACAAGCAGAGGGAGTGGGAGAGGGAGAAGCAGGCTTCCCGCCGACCAAGGAGCCTCATGTGGGGCTTGATCCCAGGACCCTGGGATCATGACCTGAGCCGAAGGCAGACGCTTAACGACTGAGCCACCCAGGCACCCTTATAGTAGCTAGTGTTTAGAAATGATAAAATGGCCAATAATAGATGAAAAGTTATGACATATCAGTGGAATGGGATATGTTGTGCCTCAGTTTTCTCATTGCATCTAGGTGATACTGGTATTTAGTTTCATAGGGTTGTAAAAATTAAGTGAGTTAATACATGTAAAATGCCTTTGCACTTCTTAAAGTGTGAATTGAAAACCTGGTGTCCAGATAGACAACTCAATAATATCTAAGGTGTTAGTTAATATTATTACATTTAAAATCATGATTTAAAATTGAAATGATGGGCGAAGGGGTTTTTATATAAATGAAAGATGTAGTATACAAAAGCGTGCACTTTAAATTTATTTTCATTAGAAAAATTAATTTCACTTAAGTATTTTATTTATAAAAGGTTGGAAGAAAATTCAGCAAGGTGTTACCAATTATGCCTATACCATATTTGCTTTTGCCTTTTTTTTTTAAACTGTATTATCTAAATATTTTTTAGAGTTTGTTTTTTAAATAGTTTATATACTAGTTTATTTTTAGCTTAGGGACACCTGGGTGGCTCAGTTGGTTGTGTCCAACTCTTTTTTTTTTTTTTTTTTTAAGATTTTATTTATTTGTTTGACAGAGACACAGCGAGAGAGGGAACACAAGCAGGGGGAGTGGAAAAGGGAGAAGCAGGCTTCCCGCCGAACAGAGAGCCTGATGCGGGGCTTGATCCCAGGACCCTGGGATCATGACCTGAGCCAAAGGCAGACTCCTAACAACTGAGCCACCCAGGTGCCCCAGGTTGTGTCCAACTCTTGATTTTGGCTCAGGTCATGTTCCCCGGGTTGTGGAATGAAGCACCATGTTGGGTTCTGTGCTAAGCATGGAGCCTGCTTGAGATTATCTCTCTCCCTCTCCTTCTATCCCTCCCCCTGCTCACATGCACATATGTGTGCACACTCTCTCTCTCAAATAAAAATAAATCTTTAAAAAAAAATGTTTTAATATTATAGAAAATTTGTATGAGCAGTACAATGAACAAGTATGTAGGTTTAACCTACATTCAGCAGTTGTTGACATTTTACCACATTTGATTTATCTTCATCTCTATACATCTACATAAAGTACAGAGACATTAAAAAAAATCTGTCATGTATCCATTTGAGAATTAATTGCTCACATTGTGAGACTTCATCTCTAAATAGGGACATCTTCTAAGGACATCCTTCTACATTGCTGTAATGTAATTATCTTACTTAGGAAATATATTAATATAATATGAAATCATGTACTATATTAATCATTAGCTATTAATATTAGTTACAAATAATACTGATATAACATTAATGTAAATATTTTACTTAGGAAATATAGTTACTTAGGAAGTATAAACACTATCTAACATATCGTCCATATCCAAATACTTCCTTTTGTCTCGATCATGTCCTTTAATAGCTGATTTGAAAAGAAATTGACCCAGGATTCAGCAAAGTATCAGATATTGCATTTAGTTATTTCTCTTTACTATAATCTAAAACAGTCTCCAGGCTTTTCTACCTTTCATGACATTGACATTTTTGAAGAGTCCAGACCAGTTGTTTTACAGAATGTCCCTCTATTGGGATTTGTATTATTTATTTAAACCTCCTGTTCAGATCCATGTTAAACATATTTGATAGAATTACCACATAAGTGGTGTATTGTTCACAGTGCATCATAACCTTTAAAAAAAAAAAAAAGGATCATCATGTCATATCCTTTAGTGGGGATGTTATTTAGAAACCAGTTCTATTTGGAGTGGGTCCCTGTTTTACAATGGACCCCTGCCTGGAAGGTTAATTTTAGATGTTACATCAGTCCTTCCCTGTAGGCCTCTTGCATTTATCCAGTATTGGTAAGTGCAAAACCCTTCATTGTTTCAGATGCTCTTCTCAGATTGGCCCCTAGTTCTTTCCAGTGGAGACTGTTGATGATTTGGGGGTTTAATTGTTTCTTCCTTTCCCCCTCACAAATACTGTTACCATGCCATCTTGTAGTGCTTTGTCCCAACCTGCTTGTATTTTGGAGTTCATGGCAATATTCTGAACACTCGGTTTTGTTGTAAATATAATTCCATTGGTTTTCCTGTTTAAGTTGTTTCTTTCTATGTGGGGATTCAGAAAGATTGAGAAGCTATGCTGCTGCCACCATATTTCCTTTCTTACTATTTTAATTTCTTACTTTTTAAAAAGATTTATTTATTTGAGAGAAAGAGAGAGTGCGCAAGTGCACAGGCGCGCACGCACAAGTTGGGAGAAGGACAGAGGGAAAGGAAGAGAATCTTAAGCAGACCCCCCACTGAGTGAGGAGCCAGATGTGGGGTTTGATCTCATGACCGATGAGAACACAACCCAAGGCGAAATCAAGAGTCGGACGCCTAACTGACTGAGCCACCCAGACACCCCTAATTTCTTTCTTATTTTAAAAGGAGTTTTCTTTTAGTATATCTAATTTTATTGTCTGTGTATATAAAAATTATTGGTCTTTATATGTTAATTTTATATGCTACTACCTTATTTTATTGTATGAGGTAGTTTTATCACTGATTCATGATATCTATCATAGGTTCACTTAGAATTTTAAAGGGGGGGTTTAACCTCAAGTGATAATTTGTGACAGAAGCAGTACAAAGTAGTTTTACAAGTCTTTACTGTTTCACCAAATCTTTTGTGTCACAGTAACTGTATTTTATTTTTTATTTTTTAAAGATTTTATTATTTATTTATTTTAGAGAGAGATTATGCATGAGCAGGGGGAGGGACAGAGAGAGAGAGAGGGGAAGCAGACTCCCTGCTGAGTGGGGATCCCGATGCGGGGCTCGATCCCAGGACCCTGAGATCATGACCTGAGCTGAAACCAAGAGATGGACACTTGACTGAATCAGGTGCCCCTTTAATAGCTGTATTTTAAAAGCAAGTGATTTTTTTTGTTTTTCACTTCAAAAATAGGCAATATCAGGGCGCCTGGGTGGCTCACTCGGTTAAGTGTCTGCCTTTGGCTCAGGTCATGATTGTGGGGTCCTGGGACTGAGTCCTGCATTGGGCTCCCTGCTCAGCCAGGGAGTCTACTTCTCCCTCTCACCCTACTCCCACTCAGTCTGTCACTCGCTCTCTCTCAAATAAGTAAATAAAATCTTTTTTAAAAAAAGGCAATATCAGAAACAAACCAATCTCAAACTTTTAATTATGGCATTTCATTTAAGTGGGGAGAATGGGTGAAAAAAAAAGTATGTAGTTTATAGACAGAATAGAATATATTATATAAGCATTTGGGGGTAGCTCTCCAGCCCCTTGCCCTTCTCGGTACAAGCTATTTCACTTCTATGATAGTGATAATGACATGGGCCATAAATTTCTATGTTAGTTCTACCTGCTAATTTTTTTTATTGTGGTAAAATACATATAACATAAAATTTACTGTCTTAACCATTTTTAAGTGCATAGTTCAGTGTATTAAATACATTGTTGCGTGCCCATCACCACCATCCATCTGCAGAACTCTTCATCTTGTAAAACTGAAACTCTGTAGCCATTAAATAATAACTCCCCACCCACCCCCCCCCACATCCCCAGCCCCTGGCAACCACCATCTACTTTCTGTTTCTAGGAGTTTGACTACTTTAGATTCTTCATATAAGTGGAATGATACAGTATCTGGCTTTCTGTGATGGGCCTATTTCACTTAGCATACTGTCCTTAAGGTTCATCCATGTTGTGTCTTGTTAGAGTTATCTCTTTTTTTTTAAGGTTGGGTAATATTCTATTGTATGTATGTACTACGTTTTGCATATTTATTTGTTGATCGACACTTGGGTTGCTTCCACATTTTAGCCATTGTGAATACTACTGTGAAGATAGGTGTATAAATATCTCTTCACCCCTGCTTTCAGTTCTTTTGGGTATATACCTAGCATTGGAATTACTAAATCAGACATAGAATCACTATGTCAGACTAAATCAGACATAGTGATTCTGTGGTTAATTTTTTGAGGAACAACCTTTTTTTCACAATGGCTATACCATTTTACATTCCTACCAACAAGGGTTCCAGTTTCTCCACATTTTTACCATCACTTTGTTTTTTGTTTCTTCTCTGTAGTAGTTTTGTTACCTTCATTATAAGTTACTTGGTCTTTGGCCCCTTTGTTTATCTACCTGACACTGATTATTATGAAGTAAGCTTTGTGTACTGATTATTGTCTGAAAATTACATTGGAGAAAAAGTGGGAGTGTATTCAAATGTAAATTTTATTGATTTAGTATGAAGTTCTAGACCAAACAGTCCAAAAAAACTTTCTGCATTGATAGAAATTTTCTGTAATTGTGTTGTTTAATACAGTGGCCACTAGCCACATCTGCGTGTTAGATACTTGAAATGTGTCAGACTGAGGTAGTGAATATTTAGTTTAATTTTAATTAAGTTAAATTTAAATAGCAGTGTGTGGCAAGTTGATACCATATTGGAGAGCATGGCTTTAGAAAATAATGAGAGACTGGATGTTCATGTATAAGGTTTTCTGGGTAAATACAGAGTTACTTGTGTTTAAATTATAAAATGTTTTTATTCAGTTTTTTACTTTGTTTAACCATTTACTTCATCATGAAGTGTATTACTCAAATATGGGAACAAAATAGGCACTAATAAGTTTTAGGTCAACCAACAGTACGTAAGGAATTACTTTGTACTAAGTCTTTCAGGCAACAGGTAGATTGGAAAGCTTTTGTGATGAAAAATTATGAGCATAATAGGGTCCCCTGGGCGGCTCAGTCATTAGGCATCTGCCTTCGGCTCGGGTCATGATCCCAGGGTCCTGGGATCGAGCCCCACATCGGGCTCCCTGCTCAGTGGGAAGCCTGCTACTCCCTGTCCCACTCCCCCTGCTTGTGTTCCCTCTCTCGCTGTCAATCTCTCTGTCAAATAAATAAATAAAATCTTAAAAAAAAAAAAAAAAATTATGAGCATAATACTAGTTTATTCTTTTTTTTAAATTTTTTATTGTTATGTTAATCACCATATATTATATCATTAGTTTTTGATGTAGTGTTCCATAATTCATTGTTTGTGCATAACATCCGGTGCTCCATGCAGAACGTGCCCTCTTTAATACCCATCACCAGGCTAACCCATCCTCCCACCCCTCTCCGCTCTAGAACCCTCAGTTTGTTTTTCAGAGTCCATCCTCTCTGATGGTTCGTCTCCCCCTCCGATTCCCCCCCTTCATTCTTCCCATCCTGCTATCTTCTTCTTCTTCTTCTTCTTTTTCTTAACATATATTGTATTATTTGTTTCAGAGGTACAGATCTGTGATTCAGCAGTCTTGCACAATTCACAGTGCTCACCGTAGCACATACCCTCCCCGATGTCTATCACCCAGCCACGCCAGCCCTCCCACCGCCCCCCCACTCCAGCAACCCTCAGTTTGTTTCCTGAGATTAAGAATTCCTTATACCCATGAGGTCATATGATACATGTCTTTCTCTGATTGACTTATTTCGCTCAGCATAACACCCTCCAGTTCCATCCACGTCGTTGCAAATGGCAAGATCTCATTCCTTTTGATGGCTGCATAATATTCCATTGTATATATATACACCACATCTTCTTTATCCATTCATCTGTCGATGGACATCTTGGCTCTTTCCACAGTTTGGCTATTGTGGACATTGCTGGTATAAACATCGGGGTGCACGTACCCCTTCGGATCCCTACATTTGTATCTTTGGGGTAAATACCCAGTAGTGCAATTGCTGGATCGTATGGTAGCTCTATTTTCAACTTTTTGAGGAACCTCCACACTGTTTTACAGAGTGGTTGCACCAGCTTGCATTTCCACCAACAGTGTAGGAAGGTTCCCCTTTCTCTGCATCCCTGCCAACATCTGTCGTTTCCTGACTTGTTAATTTTAGCCATTCGACTGGTGTGAGGTGGTATCTCATTGAGGTTTTGATTTGGATTTCCCTGATGCCGAGAGATGTTGAGCACTTTTTCATGTGTCTGTTGGCCATTTGGATGTCTTCTTTGGAAAAATGTCTGTTTATGTCTTCTGCCCATTTCTTGACTGGATTCTTTGTTCTTTGGGTGTTGAGTTTGATAAGTTCTTTATAGATTTTGGATACTAGCCCTTTATCTGATATGTCATTTGCAAATGTCTTCTCCCATTCTGTCGGTTGTCTTTTGGCTTTGTTGACTGTTTCTTTTGCTGTGCAAAAGCTTTTTCTCTTGATGAAGTCCCAATAGTTCATTTTTGCCCTTGCTTCCCTTGCCTTTGGCGATGTTTCTAAGAAGTTGCTGAGGCTGAGGTCGAAGAGGTTGCTGCCTGTGTTCTCCTTTAGGATTTTGATGGACTCCTGTCTCACATTTAGGTCTTTCAACCATTTTGAGTCTATTTTTGTGTGTGGTGTAAGGAAATGGTCCAGTTTCATTCTTCTGCATGTGGCTGTCCAATTTTCCCAACACCATTTGTTGAAGAGACTGTCTTTTTTCCATTGGACGTTCTTTCCTGCTTTGTCGAAGATGAGTTGACCATAGAGTTGAGGGTCCATTTCTGGGCTCTCTATTCTGTTCCATTGATCGCTTTGTCTGTTTTTGTGCCAGTACCATATTGGCTTGATGATGACAGCTTTGTAATAGAGCTGGAAGTCGGGAATTGTGATGCCACCAGCTTTGCTTTTCTTTTTCAACATTCCTCTGGCTATGCGGGGTCTTTTCTGGTTCCATACAAATTTTAGGATGATTTGTTCCATTTCTTTGAAAAAAGTGGATCGTATTTTGGTGGGGATTTCATTGAATGTGTAGATTGCTCTAGGTAGCATTGTCACCTTCACAATATTTGTTCTTCCAATCCATGAGCATGGAACATTTTTCCATTTCTTTGTGTCTTCCTCAGTTTCTTTCCTGATGAGTATTTTCTAGTTTTCTGAGTACAGATTCCTTTGCCTCTTTGGTTAGATTTATTCCTAGGTATCTTATGGTTTTGGGTACAATTGTAAATGGGATCGACTCCTTAATTTCTCTTTCTTCTGTCTTGTTGTTGGTGTAGAGGAATGCCACTGATTTCTGTGCATTGTTTTTATATCCTGCCACTTTACTGAATTCCTGTATGAGTTCTAGCAGTTTTGGGGTGGAGTCTTTTGGGTTTTCCACATAAAGTATCAGATCATCTGCAAACAGTGAGAGTTTGACTTCTTCTTTGCCGATTTGGATGCCTTTGATTTCTTTTTGTTGTCTGATTGCTGTGGCTAGGACTTTTAATACTATGTTGAATAGCAGTGGTGATAGTGGACATCCCTGCCGCGTTCCTGACCTTAGGGGGAGAGCTCTCAGTTTTCCACCATTGAAAATGATATTCACTGTAGGTTTTTCATAGATGGCTTTCATGATATTGAGGTATGTACCCTCTATCCCTATACTCTGAAGAGTTTAGATCAAGAAAGGATGCTGTACTTTGTGAAATGCTTTTTCTGCATCTGTTGAGAGGATCCTATGGTTCTTGTTCTTTCTTTTGTTAATGTATCACATTGATTGATTTGCGGATGTTGAACCAACCTTGCAGCCCAGGGATAAATCCCACTTGGTCGTGGTGAATAATCCTTTTAATGTACTGTTGGATCCTATTGGCTAGTATTTTGGTGAGAATTTTTGCATCCATGTTCATCAAGGATATTGGTCTGTAATTCTCCTTTTTGATGGGGTCTTTGGTTTTGGGATCAAGGAAATGGTGGCCTCATAAAACGAGTTTGGAAGTTTTCCTTCCATTTCTATTTTTTGGAACAGTTTCAGAAGAATAGGCATTAGTTCTTCTTGAAATGTTTGGTAGAATTCCCCTGGGAAGTCATCTGGCCCTGGGCTTTTGTTTGTTGGGAGACTTTTGATGACTGCTTCAATTTCCTTAGTGGTTATAGGTCTGTTCAGGTTTTCTATTTCTTCCTGGTTCAGTTTTGGTACTTGATACATCTCTAGGAATGCCTCCATTTCTTCCAGGTTATCTAATTTGCTGGCATAGAGTTGCTCATAATATAATATTTCTTATAATTGTTTGTATTTCTTTGGTGTTGGTTGTGATCTCTCCTCTTTCATTCATGATTTTGTTGATTTGGGTTATTTCTCTTTTCTTTTTGATAAGTCTGGCCAGGGGTTTAACAATCATTCTTTCAAAGAACCAGCTCCTTGTGTCATTGATCTGTTCTACTGTTCTTTTGGTTTCTATTTCTTTGATTTCTGCTCTGATCTTTATTATTTCTCTTCTCCTGCTGGGTCTAGGCTTTATTTGCTGTTCTTTCTCCAGCTCCTTTAGGTGTAGGGTTAGGTTGTGTACTTGAGACCTTTCTTGTTTCTTGAGAAAGGCTTGTATTGCTATATACTTTCCTCTTAGGACTGCCTTTGCTGCATCCCAAAGATTTTGAACAGTTGTGTTTTCATTTTCATTGGTTTCCATGAATTTTTTAAATTCTTCTTTAATTTCCTGGTTGACCCATTCATTCTTTAGTAGGATGCTCTTTAGCCTCCATGTATTTGAGTTCTTTCTGACTTTCCTCTTCTAATAGAGTTCTAGTTTCAAAGCATTGTGGTCTGAAAATATGCAGGGAATGATCCCAGTCTTTTGGTACCGGTTGAGACCTGATTTGTGACGTAGGATGTGATCTATTCTGAAGAATGTTCCAATGGGCACTAGAGAAGAATGTGTATTCTGTTGCTTTGGGATGGAATGTTCTGAATATGTCTGTGAAGTCCATTTGGTCCAGTGTGTCATTTAAAGTCTTTATTTCCTTGTTGATCTTTTGCTTAGATGATCTGTCCATTTCAGTGAGGGGGGTGTTAAAGTTCCTCACTATTATTGTATTGTCTTCAATGTGTTTCTTTGCTTTTGTTATTAATTGCCTTATATAATTGGCTGCTCCCATGTTAGGGGCATAAATATTTATAATTGTTAGATCTTCTTGTTGGATAGACCCTTTAAGTAGGATATAGTGTCCTTCCTCATCTATTACAGTCTTTGGTTTAAAATCTAATTTGTCTGATATAAGGATTGCCACCCCAGCTTTCTTTTGGTGTCCATTAGCATGGTAAATGGTTTTCCAGCCCCTCACTTTCAATCTGGGGGTGTCTTTGGGTCTAAAATGAGTCTCTTGCAGACAGCATATCGATGGGTCTTGTTTTTTAATCCAATTTGATAGCCTGTGTCTTTTGATTGGGGCATTTAGCCCATTTACATTCAGGGTAACTATTGAAAGATATGAATTTAGTGCCATTGTATTGCTTGTAAGGTGACTGTTACTGTATATTGTCTGTGTTCCTTTCTGGTCTATGTTGCTTTTAGGCTCTCTCTTTTCTTAGAGGACCCCTTTCAGTTTTTCTTGTAGGGCTGGTTTTGTGTTTGCAAATTCCTTTAGTTTTTGTTTGTCCTGGAAGCTTTTTACCTCTCCTTCTATTTTCAATGACAGCCTAGCTGGATATAGTATTCTTGGCTGCATATTTTTCTCATTTAGTGCTCTGAATATATCCTGCCAGTCCTTTCTGGTCTGTCAGGTCTCTGTGGATAGGTCTGTTGCCAATCTAATGTTTCTGCCATTGTTGGTTACAGATCTCTTCTCCCTAGCTGCTTTCAGGATTTTCTCTTTGTCTCTGAGACTTGTAAGTTTTACTATTAGATGTTGGGGTGTTGACCTGTTTTTATTGATTTTGAGAGGGGTTCTCTGTACCTCCTGGATTTTGATGCCTGTTTCCTTCCCCAAATTAGGGAAGTTCTCTGCTATAATTTGCTCCAATATGCCTTCTGCCCCCCCCCCCTTTCTTCTTCTTCTGGGATCCCAATTATTCTAATGTTTCGTATTATGGTATCGCTTATCTCTCGAATTCCGCCCTTGTGATCCAGTAGTTGTTTCTCTCTCTTTTTCTCAGCTTCTTTATTTTCCATCATTTGGTCTTCTATATCACTGATTCTCTCTTCTGCCTCATTTATTGTAGCAGTTAGCACCCCCATTTTTAATTGCACCTCATTAATAGCCTTTTTGATTTTGACTTGGTTAGATTTTAGTTCTTTTATTTCTCCAGAAAGAGTTTCTCTAATAACTTCCATGCTTTTCTCAAGCCCAGCTAGTATCTTTAAAGTGATGATTCTGAACTCTAGGTCCGACATTGTACTAATGTCCGTATTGAGTAGGTCCCTGGCAGTTGGTACTACCTCTTGTTCTTTTTGTTGAGGTGATTTTTTTCGTCTTGTCATTTTGTCCAGAGGAGAATAGATGAATGAGAGAAAATGCTAACAGGGTAACAACGTCTCCAGAAAATATACTCTAAACAAATCAGAAAAGATCTGAAACCGGGGTGAAAGAAAGGGAAAGAAAGAAAAAAGAAAAAGAAAAAAAAGAGATAAAAACAAACAGAAACAGGACAAAACAAAAAAAAAATATGATCAGGCTGGTGCATAGATCAGTGCCACACACTAGATTTTGGGTGTATTTTGGTCTTTTAGAAGAAAGTGCCTCCCAAAATTTTAAAGAAAGAAAAATATATGTACAAAAATGAGGGTTGATATGATGAAGGGATGGAATATGACTTTAAAGATGAAAAGTATAAAAAATTTTATAAAAGGAATTGATAAGAAGTTGGAAAAAAGAGAGAAGAGGATTAAAAAAAAAGGGAGAGAATGCTATCAGACAGGAGACTAGAACAAAGCCATACACTAGAGATTTAGGGTATATTTTGATCTGTTAGAAGAAACTATCTCGGGTGCCTGGGTGGCTCAGTCGTTAAGCATTGCCTTCGGCTCAGGTCATGATCCCAGGGTCCTGGGATCGAGTCCCACATCGGGCTCCCTACTCGGCGGGAAGCCTGCTTCTCCCTCTCCCACTCCCCCTGCTTGTGTTCCTGCTCTCGTTATCTCTCTCTCTCTGAAATAAATAAATAAAATCTTTAAAAAAAAAAAAAAAGAAACTATCTCAAAATTTTAAAGAGAGAACAACTTATATATATATATGCCAAAAATAAGGGTAATTACTCTGAAGGGATAGAATATGACTCTGAAAATGAAAAATAAAAATGTTTTTTAAAAAAGGGATTGATAAGATGTTGGTTGAAAAAGGGGAAAAGAAAAATTAAAAAAAAAAAAAAGTTAAAAAAAACCTAACTTTAAAAGACTAAAGAATCATGGTAAAAAAGCCATGAATTCTATGTGCAGTATTCCCCTAGTGCTGGAGTCTGCCGGTCTCATTGATCAGAAAACTTGGTCTTGGCTGGCTGTTCTTGCTCATCTTCTGGGGGAGGGGCCTGTTGCCGTGGTTCCCAGATGTCTTTGCTGGAGGCAGAATTTGCCGGTCTGGGCTAAGTAATCTGCCTGGGTTTGCTCTGGGAGCTTTTGTTCCCTGCAGGCTCTCCTTTTGAGTTCGTAGGTGTTCAGAATGGTTTGATCCCTATCCAGCGGAATTCCTGAGACCGGATGAAATCCAGGTCTCCTACTCGTCCGCCATCTTGCTCCGCCCCCAGTACTAGTTTATTCTTAATTGAGAGTTCTTCGATTTGCCTCACGTCTGTCCGTTATGGTTACTTGGTAGCTTTTCCTCCTTTCACGTTCAGTAGAGGTCAGTGTAACTGTTACCTGAAATGGGTTGGAGCCTTTTGTCCACCAAGGATGAATCTATATTGATAATGAGTCTTATTATTACAACTGGATGGAACTGAAGCCAACTGCCAGATTGTCAAGGAAGTCCTCCTACCTGGAAAAGGGTTAACAACCACCAGGACATCATTTAGATGGCTATCTTCTCAGCCTGCAACTATCTCCTTAAAACCTTCTCCTAATAAAGCAATAAAATAGAGGACCATTTATTTACTGCCTGATTGACCATACGGTGTACTTAATATGTTTGTTACTATCCCCACTTTCCTTAGATTTCATTAATTGGCCTGTGATGCTCTTACCCTTCCTCTTCCAGAAAGCCGTATCTCTGACAGCATCATGTTCTCATCACCAAGCTGTCATGAGCTAGGTAAGAGGTCCATGATTACCCTACTTGTAACTAGCTAGGAGACAGGAGATCCTGGCTCAGGGATGAAGGACAGTTAATTGCACAGTACTCACAGTGACCTTAGGATCAGGATTTTTGCACCATTCCCCCAAGACCCAGTTTCCATAGGGCAACACAGAGAGGGCCATATGACATCTGCTCATGCAGTCTGTTGCATTGCCGTAGAAGAACCCCAAGTTTAGGGCATCTGAATCTTTTGTAATGGATAGTAAGCATGGCTGCCCTTTGCTCCTAAAGGAGACACTCTCATTTGAGTCTGTTCATTATACAAACAACCTTGAAAAGGTAGTCCAAAACAACCGGTAAGTCTTTGCCTCACTCGCAAGACATGCAGAGAAAACTTCAGAGATTCACATAAAATTGTCTCCCAACACGTAACAATTCTCAAATTATGTGTTGGCTTAGTAACAGTGTTTATTTTTCATTAACAACTAAGTCCAAAACAGGTGTTCTTGATTGGCAGACAGCTTTTTTCCAAGTCATGAATCAGGAAATTAGTTTCCTTCCATCTTGTGACTTAGCCTTCTTTTTGATGTTGCTTCTGTGGCTGTGATGGTCATTTGCATTGATCTCTGGAAGAGAGAGGAACATGGACACTAAACTGTTGGGGCTGTTAAGGACCATGCCCAGAGGTGATTACATCATTTTTCATTTAGGTTGCATTTGGCTAGAACGTAAAGACCACATATAACTGTAAAGGAAGCTGGGAAGTATCTAGTTATATTCTTAGTAAGAAAAAGAAATGGGTTTGGTGAATAGCTGGCATACCTCATTTTAGCTATTCTTTTTGTTAAGCCATATGTCATTACAAAAAATTCAAACAAGGCAGAGCTTTTAAAAACTGCAAGTAATTGGGCTCCCTGCTCAGCGGGGAGCCTCCTTCTCCTCTCCCTCGGCCTTCCATTCCACTTGCTTGTGTGTGCGCGTGCTCTCTCTGTATCAAATAAATAAATAAAATCTTAAATAAATAAAAATTGCAGGTTAATTAAAAAAGAATACCAAACACCCACTCCAGTATCCACCATTCAGAAATAGCCATCATTACTTACTAAGTAAGCTTTCTAGATGTCATTTTTATACATATATATGGAAAGACTTAGGATGGTTAGATTGATAAAAGTTATTTTGTTAAGATGATGTAATGCTATTAATATTTAAAAAACATTAAAGTCCGATTTAGCTGGTTATATAGAAGAAAAAGAAAGTGAAGTAAAATAGGTAACATTATTGAACTTCAAATAAAATTTTCTTACAAGAGATGTTATTTCCTTAAATACAACTTGAAGTGTAATAAAAGAGATTACAAACCCAAACAAAACCATTATCTTTCCAGTTCAGATGCTCTCAGCTATAATAGAATATTGCTAAAGCAATAGGGAATTTGCTGTTTTTGCCTAAGTTTAGAGACTAGACTTTTCTAAGATTGGTTAATTTGACAATAGCCAATCCAAGAGTGGCAGGGCACTGTTGTGTTTTTTGTGGTTTTCTTGATTTTTCTAGGCATGATTGCCAGGTCGCTGCAGTTGTTCATCTTGGCTTAATACCTGAGCATCTGATGGCAGGAAGGGAATACCTTATTAAGAAAGAGAAGAACAGTGGGGGGCGCCTGGGTGGTGCAGTCAGGTAAGCAACGGACTCTTGACTCTTGGTTTCAGCTCAGGTCATGATCTCAGAGTCATGAGATTGAGCCCCATGTTGGGGCCCTGTGCTCAGGCAGGGAGTCTGCTTCAAGATTCTCTCCCCATCCCCCATTTGTGTGCGAGTGCTCCCGCACTCTCAAATAAATAAATCTTAAAAAGAGAGAAAAGAATGTTCACAGCTGTGTCACAGAAAATGCCCCCTTCTATTTTATTATCCCAGCCTCAACCTTTCCTAGACTTAAAGCAGCCAGTGACTGAGGAGAATAGATTTATCTTAATTGACTCAGACACACCCATGTTCACGTCCGGGTTGGAGTATGAGGCCACTTTCATGAGGATATGAGAGAGTGATTAGCCAAAGAAAATCAGGAACTTTATCTACAAGGAAGAGATTTATGTATAATTACTGTTTGGTGGCAAACTATTATGTTCTGTTATTAATTAAATGCTTCAAAATCTATATCAAGGCCTGCTATGAAAGCCTTAACATCCTCGTGCTGCTTTCATTCGTTTCCTGCTATCCAGTTTGTTGTTTTTTAAGATGTTTATGTTACATCTTTCAGGTTTGTAAACAGTTACTTCCTCAGAGTTTTTTTTTAGGTTTGTTTTGTATTTAAATTTGTTAGATGGTCACTACCAGTTCTTTTACCACAGCTTCTCCAATAAGTTCTTGATATCATCTCTTAAATTGGCTGAATTTTATTGTCAAGTTTTTTTCAAGAATAAGTTCTTAGGACCTTCTCTTGAGTTTTTTCATAGTGGAACATCTTTTCTTGCCTTCATTTTAGAATTTATATATCTTGGGTGTATATAATATCATTGGGTCACACTTTCTTTCCCCTAAGAATTTAAACAGTGGGCCTGGAATATTGCCGTGCAGAAGACCAAAGACAATCCCTGGCGTCCCCCTCCCTGCCCACTTTCCCCCTTGTATTCTACTAAGTTTAATTACAGGAAGTCTTGCTGTTAAACATTCTATAACAGAGTTTTTCAGAATGCATTTATTTTGTCAACTTTTATGTTTGAATACATCTTTTCTTCCCCATTCCTTGGATTCTCTACTTTAGGGACATGAATTATCCTTATGTTTGATTATCTTCGTTTTCTGTAGGTATTAGTTCCTCTCTCTCTTTTTAAAATTAATTTACTTTTAGTTAATTAGCATATAGTGTATCATTAGTTTCAGAGGTAGAGTTTTTTTTTTAAATGTTATTTTAAAAAATTTTTTAAAAGATTTATTTATTTTTAAAGATTTTATTTATTTTTCAACAGAGAGAGACAGCGAGAGAGGGAACAAAAGTAGGGGGAGTGGGAGAGGGAGAAGCAGGCTTCCCGCTGAGCAGGGAGCCCGATGTGGGACTTGATCCCAGGACCCTGGGATCATGACCTGAGCTAAAGGTATATGCTTAACCAGCTGAGCTACCCAGGTGCCCCAATTTTTCATCAGTCTTTTTTTTTTTTTTTTTAAAGATTTTATTTATTTGACAGAGAGAGACCACAGCAAGAGAGGGAACACAAGCAGGGAGAGTTGGAGAGGGAGAGGGAGAAGCAGGCTTCCCGCTGAGCAGGGAACCTGATGCGGGGCTCGATCCCAGGACCCTGGGATCATGACCTGAGCCGAACGCAGACGCTTAACCATCTGAGCCACCCAGGCGCCCCTTTCATCAGTCTTATGTTACTCATTATATCCTGTGCCCTTCTTAATGTCCATCACCCAGTTACCCCATATGCCCACCCTTTCCCCTCCAGCAGCCCTCAGTTGGTTTCCTATGATTAAGAGTCTCTTACGGTTTGTCTCTCCCTCTGATTTCGTCTCGTTTTATTTTTCCTGTCCTTTCGCTACGCTCCTCTGTTTTGTTTTTTATATTCCACATATGAGTGAAACCATAGAATTGTCTTTCTCTGATTGACTTCTTTCACTCAGCATAATACCGTCCAGTTCCATCCACGTTGATGCAAATGGGAAGTATTCATCCTTTCTGATGGCTGATACTCCAGTGTATATATATATACCACATCTTCTTTATCCATTCATCTGTTGATGGACATCTGGGCTCTTTCCATAGTTTGGCTATTGTGGACATTGCTGCTATAAACATTGGGGTGCAGGTTCCCCTTCGGATCACTACATTTGTATCTTTGTGGTAAATACCTAGTAGTGTAATTGCTGGGTCTTAGGGTAGCTCTATTTTCAACTTTTTGAGGAACCTCCATACTGTTTTCCAGAGTGGCTGCACCAGCTTGCATTCCCACCAACAGTGTAAGAGGGTTCCCCTTTCTCTACATCCTCGCTATTAGTTCCTCTCAACTGCTTTAATATCTGCTGTTTTTCATTTGTATACTCTGATTATCTCAAGCCTTTTAGCACTGTTTTTATTTTCAGCAATGTTTATTCTATTCCTTGCTGTTTCCGTTTACCTGTTCTCTCTTAGTTTTTAAATTACTTTGGTTCTCAGTCCCTGATTTATCTTTTTTTCTGTTTTGTCGTTTCATTCTTGAATTTTGTATGAATTTATGTAAAAAAGTAAGTTTTATTTAGCATGGGGCAGTTTTGAGAAATACCTTTATGCTGAGTTATATTTACTCCTAGGTTGAGTTTTGGTTATCTTATGCATGTTTTGCTCTTTATATATATATATATATATATATATATATATATATATATTTTTTTTTTTTTTTTTTTTTTTTTTT
>NC_058407.1:117537198-117648114 GCF_002201575.2 Neomonachus schauinslandi | reverse complement strand
TTTTTTTTTTTTTTTTTTTTTGTCTGTAGTCTCTTGGCTGTGCAGTAGTTTTTCATCTTTCTCATGTTTGGGAGGCTGTAGGCATTTGCTCCACTATAATTTAGGTAATTTCTTGAATCTTTTCTCACCATTTTTGAGACTAGGGTTTGAGGGCGAAGTATTTATTTTTTTCATCATGATAAATGTACTCTTTAATCCTGTCTGCCATTTCATCCATCCCCCCACCCACCTACTCTGTAGTAACCATCAGTTTGTTCTCTGTAGTAAAGTCTATTTCTTGGTTTGTCTCTCTTGCTCTTTTTTTCCCTCCCTTTGCTCATTTATTTCTTAAATTCTACATATGAGTGAGAATATATGGTTTTTGTCCTTCTCTGACTGATTTATTTTGCCTGTTAGCATTATACTCTCTAGCCCCATTCGTGTTGTTGCAAATGGCAAGATTTCATTTTTTCATGGCTGAAAAATACTCCATTGTGTATATATATACCACATCTTCTTTATCCATTCATCTATTGATGGATACTTGGGCTGCTTGCATAGTTTGGCTACTGTAAGTAATGTTTCGGTGAACACAGGGGAGCATGTATCCCTTTGAATTAGTGTTTTTGTATTTTTTAGGGTAAATACCAAATAATGCAATTACTGGATCATAGATCATAGATCATAATTTTTGAGGAACCTCCGTATGCTGTTTTCCAGAATGGTGCACCAGTTTGCATTCCTACCAACAGTGCAAGAGGGTTCCTTTTTCTCCATATCTTTGCCAACATTTCTTGTTTGGTGTGTTTTTTATTTTAGCCATGACAGGTGTGAGGTGATATTGTAGTTTTGATTTGTATTTCCCCGATCTGAGTAATGTTGAGCATCTTTTCATGTGTCTGTTGGTCACTTGTATGTCTTCTTTGGAAAAATGTGTGTTCGTGTCTTTTGCCTCTTTTAATTGGATTATTTTTTTTAGGTGTTGAGCTGTATCAGTTCTTTATATATTTTGGATAACTAACCCTTTATCGGATTTGTCATTTGCAGATGTCCTCTCCCATTTTCAGTGGGCTCTCTTTTAGTTTTGATTGTTTCCTTCACTGTTCAGAAGCTTTTTATTTTGATGTAGACCTAATAGTTTATTTTTTGCTTTTATTTCCCTTGCCCCAGGAGACATATCTAGAAAAATGTTGATATGGCTGATGTCATAGAAATTTCTGCTTGTGTTCTCTTCAAGGATGTTTATGGTTTCGGGTCACACATTTAGGTCTTTAATCCATTTTGAGGTTTTTTTTATGTGTGTATGGTGAAAGAAGGTGGTCCCATTTCATTCTTTTGCACGTGGCTATCTAATTTTCCGAAAACATTTGTTGAAGAGACTGTCTTTTCCCCATTGTATATTCATTCCTCGTTTGTCATTAATTGACAAATCTTATTGACCATCTAATTGTGGATTTATTTCTGGGTTTTCTGTTCTAGTCCATTGATCTGTGTGTCTGTTTTTAATGCCAGTACCATACTGTTTTAATTACTAACCGCTTTGTAATATAACTTGAAATCTGGAATTGTGATACCTCCAGTTTTTCTTTTTCAACATTGCTCTGGCTATTCGAGATCTTTTTGTGGTTCCATATAAATTTTAGGATTGTTCTAGTTTCATGAAAAATGTTATTTTGTTAGGGATTAAATGTTTAGAGTGCTTTGGGTGGTATAGACATTTTACCAATATTTGTTCTTCTAGTTCATGAGCGTGGAATGTCTTTCCATTTCTTTGCATTCTTTTGACTTTCATCAGTGTTTTATAGTTTTCAGAGCACAGGTCTTTCACCTCTTTGGTTGAGTTTATTCCTAGATATTTTATTATTTTTGGTGCAGTTGTGAGTGGGATTGTTATAATTTCACTTTCTGCTGCTTCATTATTAGTGTATAGGAATGGAGCAGATTTCTGTACACTGATTTTGTATCCTTTGATTTTCCTGAATTCATTTATCAGTTCTAGTAGTTTTTTGTTGGAGTCTTTCAGGTTTTCTCTATATAGCATCATGTCATCTATAAGGAGTTTATTTCTTCCTTACCAATTTGGATGCCATTTATTTATTTATGTTGTCTGATTGCTGTGGCAAGGACTTCCATTACTATGTTGAATAAAAGTGGTGAGAGTGGACATCTTGTCTTGTTCCTGATCTTAGGGGAAAAGCTCTCAGTTTTTCACCGTTGAGTGTGATATTGGCTGTGGGTGTTTCATATAAGGTCTTTATTATGTTGAGGTATGTGAGGCTAATAAGTATTTTTGCCTCTTTCTGAAGCCAGAGGGAATGGTAGGGCAGGGTCAGATCTCTTTTTAAATACTTGATTAAATGTCTTATACTAGATTTTAATCTTTCAGCTATGTGGGGGTTCATTCCTATGGGAGAATATCCTAAGATTTTATATAACTAATTCTTAGCCTAGATCCTTGACTTTCAAAGAGCACCTCATCACGCTTCATGTCTTTCTCTCCTGTTTTTTCCTATTTCTGCCCTGAAGCTGGTCCTACTCTTTAGACAGAAGAAGAACAAATTAAGGAGGCAGGATAACAAAAAGATAAAAGATTTCTTCTTTCCAGATTTGGGAGTTTTTATGGTATTCTAAGAATTGCAAGGAATTGGAAACAGGATTAACAGCTGAATCTTACAGCTCAGACCAGGACAGTTTCTGCTCTGTTTCTAAAATCTCTTATTTCATTGCTTGGTTGCCAGTTTTTGTTTAATGAGTTATTATCTGCCTTTTCCATCTCCCCAGTTTTGGTTGCTGTTGGCTTTCTTATTTTATTTAGTTATTTACTTTTTGCTGGTTTTTGTTCATTTGTTTTTTTACTTAACACTGGAAAAATATAATGTGATTTAACATACCTTTTTAAGCGTTGAGAGTTATTTGAACATAGGCACTCTTTCCTTTTTGGAAACTCACTCAATTCCAACACAGAATTGAATTATCTTAAAATAACTCATTTTCTTTCTTATGTTATCACTATGTATTAATTTCTAATATCGAGCTCCCTGATGAACTCTTCTTGGCACTTAGTGATAATGAAATTCTTTACTACATACTAGCCTTTTTAATCTTTGTTAAAAATTTACTGTAGGGGCGCCTGGCTCAGGTGGTTAAGCGTCTGCTTTGGGCTCAGGTCATGATCCCAGGGTCCTGCGATAGAGCCCTGTGTAGGGCTCCTTGCTCAGTGGGGAGTCTGCTTCTCTGTTTGCCTGCTGGTCCCCCTGCTTGTGCTCTCTCTCTCTCTCTCAAATAAATGAATTAAAAAAAAAAAACTTAAAAAAAATTTACTCTAGAATTTTTCTGGTAAGTAAGCTCAAGCTCGAGATTGCATTCCTTCTAGAATTTACTTTCTAATTTATCCTAAACATTTCTGTCATTGGTTCAGTGATTATATGTATACTTTCAAAACTCTCTGAGCTCTGTTTAATTCCTTTGGGTCTGAAGACGTGAATTTAAGTATTATCTCTATTGTCTTACCCTTTAATTTTCCTTTCAGAATTTCTTCACCCCTTCCAGTTTGCACATGGAAACTCTAAATGTAGGTTAAAAACTCCTGTATAACTCATTCCTTAGTGTCTTTACATGGAAAATAGTTCATTGTGGAACTAAAGCTACTTTATTTTATTTTTTTTAAAGATTTTATTTATTTATTCATGAGAGACAGAGGCAGAGGGAGAAGCAGGCTCCCTGCGGAGCAGAGAGCCCGATGAGGGGCTCAATTCCAGGACCCTGGGATCATGACCTGAGCCGAAGACAGACGCTTAATCGACTGAGCCACCCCCAGGCGTCCCTAAAGCTACTTTAAAATAGAAATTTTTCTCTCCCTTCTTTCCTTCCTTTCCCCACTCTTTTAAATTTCCATGTTAAAATTTCTCATCATGGATACCTTATCTATTTTTTTTAATTAAAAAAAGTCTGCTTTTCTAGAGGGTATTATGCTAGGCGAAATAAGTCAATCAGAGAAAGACATGTATACCACTGATATGAGGAATTCTTAATCTCTGGAAACAAACTGAGGGTTGCTGGAGTGGTGGGGGGTGGGAGGGAGGGGGTGGCTGGGTGATAGACATTGGGGAGGGTATGTGCTATGGTGAGCGCTGTGAATTGGGTAAGACTGATGAATCACAGACTTGTACCTCTGAAACAAATAATACATTATATGTTAAAAAAAAAAAAAAGTAGGAAGAGAAAAATGAAGGGGGGGAAATCGGAGGGGGAGACGAACCATGAGAGACTACGGACTCTGAGAAACAAACTGAGGGTTCTAGAGGGGAGGGGGGTGGGGGGATGGGTTAGCCTGGTGATGGGTATTAAAGAGGGCATGTTCTGCATGGAGCACTGGGTGTTATATGCAAAAAATGAATCATGGAACACTACATCAAAAATTAATGATGTAATGTATGGTGATTAACATAAAATAAAATTTAAAAAATCTGCTTTTTAAAAGTTTTAGTTAAGTTTCTTTGGGAGTGTAGATAAAAGAATCTACCTTGTGGTTGTTTAAGCGATTTGTTTCTGATCTATAAAAATGGGTCCTTGCAGGGCTCTTTTAAGGATTAAATGAGATAACTTATATATTTGTATAATTCTGATTATTTTTATTGTTAATTGTGCACACTGTTTCACTTGGGAGTGACACTGGTTGTCCTGACCTATGGCTTTACATAAAAAATATCCAGTATTAGTTTATTTCCTTCTGGTTGTTTTCTCTCCAGGCATAATACATTTTAAAAACAAACTCATATTAACCATTTTTCTAAATCTCTAAGTATTCCTACAGAGCACACTTCTTTTAGTGGCCATTATATGGTTTTATAATAATTTTTTCAACCATATCTGTTGTTGCATATTCAGATTGTTTTCAGTTTTTTTGTCTTATTGCCAATAGTACTATAATAAACTGTATTTAAACCTTTGTTCACCTCCTGGAGGTGAAATTACTAGGACAAAAAGCATTTTTATGGTTTCTAATTCTTGCTTTTAAAATTGTCCTTCACATATTTATAATCTCTCTAATAATGTATGCAAGTGCTCATTTCACTATAGCCGGGTCAATATTGGGTCTTATCATAAAAAATAAAACCCAACAATTTTGATCACTAGGTGAAAGAAAAATATTACCTTTACTTCTTTAATGGTTTAGTTGCACATTTTTTGTTGTTCAGTGACTATTTCTTTCATGAACTGTCCTTTGTACATTGTTCTATGGCATATATAGGTATTTTTTATTTATTTGTAAAAAAGTTTAAACAGTGCTAAAATATAGGACATATTAATTTTACTCATTTTCCAGGATTTTGCTTTTTAATGGTTTTTAAATGTAGAAGCATTTTAAATTTGAATAACTAAAACTGCTTTTTCCCTTCCTAATATTTTACTTTGTGTTTATACTTAGAAGAGTCTTTTCTTCCTAAAAGTTAAAGATTTCAAAAATATTTTCTGCCAGACTTGTAGATTATTTTGTCACTTAACGCTTTAAAAGAATCCATCTGGATTTTGTTTTATTTTGAATAAGATATTTTCCCCCAGATTATTAACCAGGTTTTCTAGTACCATTATTTTGTAATTTTAGATGTTCTCTAGAGATTTGGAAACCCTTCCTTGTATTATGCTAAATATTTACATATAATTGAGTCTTTTGCTGGAGGTTCATTTTGTTCTGATGTATTAAAATCAACCTCTCTCTTTTTTAAATCTTTCTCCAAATTTTTATTTAAATTCTAGTTAGTTAACATACAGTGTAATATTAGTTTCAGGTGTAAAATTTAGTGATTCATCATTTATATACAACACCCAGTGCTCCTCACAAGTGCCCTCCTTAATCCCCATCACCTATTTAAACCCATCCTCCCAGGGGCGCCTGGGCAGCTCAGTTGTTAAGTGTCTGCCTTCGGCTCAGGTCATGATCCCAGGGTCCTGGGATCGAGCCCCACATCGGGCTCCCTGCTCAGCGGGAAGCCTGCTTCTCCCTCTCCCACTCCCCCTGCTTCTGTTCCCTCTCTTGCTGTGCCTCTCTCTGTCAAATAAATAAATGAAATCTTAAAAAAAATAAAATAAAATAAACCCATCCCCCCATCATGTCCCCTCCAGAGTCTATTTCTTGGTTTGCCTCCCTCCCTGCACCAATCTTCATTTGTTTTGTTTCTTAAATTCCACATACGAGTCAAATCATATGGTATTTGTCTTTCTCTGACAAATTTGCTTTCACTTAGCAAAATACTCTCTGGCTCCATCTACATCATTGCAAATGTTAAGATTTTTGTGGCTGAGTAATATTCCATTGTGTATATATATACCACATCTTTATGCATTCATCAGTATGTGGACATTTGGGCTCTTTCCATAGTTTGTTGATAATGCTGTTACAAACATTGGGGTGTGCGTGCCCCTTCGAATCAGTATTTTTGTATTTTTGTTTCCTTTGGGTAAATATCTAGTAGTGCAATTGCTGGATCAAAGGGAGTTCTATTTTTAACCTTTTGAGGAACCTCCAAACTGTTTCCAGAGAAAAATCAGCCTATCTCTTTAATGAAAGTAATCAGACTGCTCTGATTGATATTTTACAGACTAGTAATTTAATGTCTTCAGTCTGTTAACACTGAATATTTGCAGTCCTCATCTCAGGATACATTTCTTGATGTATCACATAGGACCAGAGTTCTGTATAATTCCATGATGATTTCAGTATGTTCATATTTTCCTGTATGTACATGTGCCTACTTTGCCTTTTACTCTCAAGTAGTTTTCATGTTTTAAATGTTTGTTTACCTTGTTGGGTCATTTACTATTAAATCATCCCAGCTCTTCTACCCTTGATGAATATAAGCCATTATGGGAAGTAGAACAGGAAGGACAGAAAAGCCTTCTTTATTATCTTTTTTTTTTTTTTGAAAGATTTTATTTATTTGACAGAGACAGCGAGAGAGGGAACACAAGCAGGGAGAGTGGGAGAGTGAGAAGCAGGCTTCCCGCTGAGCAGGGAGCCTGATGTGGGGCTAGATCCCAGGACCCTGGGACCATGACCTGAGCCGAAGGCAGATGCTTAATGCTGAGCCACCCAGGCGTCCCCCTTTATTATCTTTATGGGAGAAAAATATTGATAGAGAACTTACAGACCCAGGATCATTTGAGCCTCATATTTATAAATTACCCAGTTGTGGATTCTAGTCCTGTTTCAGTTAGCTACTGTTGCTTGAGAAAACACCCCACAACTTATAGTGGCTTATAACAGGCGGGGCTCAGCAGGAACAATTCATCTTTCTTCCATGTGGTATCAACTGGGTTTACCCATGAGGTTACATTCAACTGGTGATTGGTGGGGTGATATAAGATAGGGTTTTTATTTTATTTTATTTTATTTTTTTATTCTTTTGACATTTTAAGTGTTTTACTAAATAATTCCAGCAAGACAGTCTTACTCACATGTCCGGTGCTGGCTGTAGGGTGGGGTGCCTCAGTTCTCCATAGAGTCTCAGTGTCTACTTGGCTTCTCTATCAGAGAGTATGAACTCATTATTTACATGGTGGCTGAATCCAAAGGGCAAAAGTGGAAGCCATTTAAGACTTCTTAAAGCTTTGAGCTCCTGAACTTGTACATCACTGTGCCATATCCTCTTGGCCAAAGCAAGTCACAAAGCTAACCAGGTTTATGTGGGTAGAGAAGAGGACATCTTATGATGGGAGGAGTGTGCGTGCCCCTTCGAATCAGTATTTTTGTATAGATGCAAAGAAATTGGTGCATGATTAGCGGATCATTATTAAGATCTGTCACTATTAAAATGTAACTCTTTATGTGATATAGGTTAAGGAAAAAAAAGAAGATAGCAGGAGGGGAAGAATGAAGGGGGGGAATCGGAGGGGGAGACGAACCATGAGAGCCGATGGACTCTGAAAAACAAACTGAGGGTTCTAGAGGGGAGGGGGGTGGGGGGATAGGTTAGCCTGGTGGTGGGTATTGAGGAGGGCACATTCTGCATGGAGCACTGGGTGTTATGCACAAACAATGAATCATGGAACACTAATCTAAAACTAATGATGTAACGTATGGTGATTAACATAACAATAAAAAATTAAAAAAAAATGTAACTCTTTAAATGATAGTAAATTTCACACCCAATACTGATTCTTACATATCGATTCGAACAACTGAAAACAATTCGGTTAAAATTTTTTGTTGTTAAATAAAGTTGGGCTCCTGATATGTAATTAACTTCTAATTAGTTGAGTTCTTTCTTATATTCAGTTCATCAGTTTTAGTACTTCAAAGGGAAAGTAGCACACCATGACTTTAGATTATTTTTGTTAGAGATAGCTGATTCATTCATTTCCTTTTTTAAAGATTGATTTTTAGAAAGAGAAAGAGAAAAGAGCACATGTGTGAGCGAGAGAGGGAAATCTCAAGTAGACTCCCTGCTGAGTACGGAGCCTGACTCTGGGCTCAGTCTAATGATCCTGAGATCATGACCTGAGCCGAAATCAAAAGTCAGATGCTTAACCGACTGAACCACCCAGGCGCCCCACTTCTTTCCTGAGTAAACCTAGGAAAGAATTTTTTGCCTGAGTTTTTAGTTTGTGGGCCATAGAATTTAATGTATAGTGATGTAGAATCTGAGACTATTCTAATGTGATAATGCATGTCAAAGTGCTATGTAAATTTTAAAGTGCAATTTATAAAATGTACACAGAAGTATTTGGTGTTTTTAACAGGAAGAAAATACAGTTTGCCAGATATAAATGTAGCAAATAATTATGGGCTTCAGTTGTTTATACATAATTTTAGGTTGGTTAAGAATAAGTATGTTGAAGTCACTTTAAAATTAGTTATACTAGTAATGTTGTATTATTAGTATTGTTTACAAAATAATAAGAACATGATCAGCCGAAGTGATCTTTTTATTTTTTGACAAGTATTCATTAACATTTTGAATTACTAAACAGAATTATGAAAGAAACTCATCTTTATTGTACATATATGATTATGATTTAAATTTAAATTGGATTTTATTTCTATTCATTTCTAGAAATATAAAGAAAAGGACAAACACAAACAAAAACATAAGAAGCAACCAGAACCATCTCCTGCATTGGTTCCTTCTTTGACTGTTACCACAGAGAAAGTAAGTTTTAAGTGCCATATTTTGTTTCATATAAGAACTAGTTGTGTGCTGGCTTTTACCTTTAAGAAGTGTTGTCATTCCTAGTATCCTGGTTCCCTTTAACTTTTCCCACCTCTTTAACCCTACATTAAGCACTTTAGGATTCCCATTTCTTAGTCCTTTATCCTACCTTCTGTTTATTCTGTACTTGCTTTTGAAAAATAATTGAGTAAGGCTAACTACTTGGGGGTGGGCATCATTGAGATTAAGAATTTGGGCTGTAGAGTGGGTTTTGACCACCTGTGATTTTGAATTCTGGCTTCACCCCTTACTGAATGAGCTCTTAGGTTAATTAACCTCTTTGTAACTCAGTTTCATTCTTCTGTAAAGTGGGGGAAATAATGATTGGAATTGAGTGAGAAAATATATGTAAAGCAATTACAACAATATCTGGTTCATAGGAAGCATTACAGTTATTATAGTAAATGTTAAATATTATTAAGATTATTATTATATGCCTAATTTGAAAATAAATGGAGACAGGGAAAGATAGTGGAGACATAGGTAGCAGGGGTGGGGTGGAAGGAAGTACAGTAGGAGATGAGGCTGGGCAAGGGGCCACTCATGCAGGGCTCCATTCAGTGGAATGGCTTGGTTTTTTAGTTTGAATGAAAAGTGAGCCATTGGTGCGTTTTGAACTGAGGTGTAGTATGATCTGTCTTAGGTTCTGTAAGGATCTCTGGCTGCTTCGTTGCAGATAGACTGTAGAGAGTCAAGGATGGAAGCAGGGAGGCCATTAGGAGATTATTACAATAATGCAGAGAGAGATGGTGTTAACAATGGAGGTAGTGAGAGGTGATCAGATTCTGAGTATATTTAAAAGTAGTTTTCTCACAGAGAAGATGAGAGGTGTGAGAGAAAGAGAGGATCCAAAGAAGAGTCAAAGGGTATTGGGCCGGGAATGGATTGCTGTTAACAAAGATGGGAAAGGCTGTGGGTGTGGTAGGTTGAGGGCAAGATGAAGAATTCAGTTTTGGATATGGTATTTGTATCCTCCTGCTGTCAGAACAAATTTAGCAGTTTAAAACGATATAAACCTATTATGTTCTTGTTCTGTAGGCCAGAAGACTGGGTGGGCTCAGCTGATTACTCAGGGTCGTTCAAAGGTGAAATCAAAGTGTTGGATGGCCTGGGTTCTCACCTGGGAGCAAGTGCTTCTAAGCTCATTCAGGTGGTTAGATTTATGCCCATTTCCTTTCTGGCTCTCTACTGGGGTCTGCCCTTATGTTCTAGAGGCTCTCTTCAGTCCTTGCACGTGGGTCTCTCCATTTGTTGGCTTGTTGAATCCTTCTCACCCTTGGAATCTCTCTGACTTCTGCTGCAACTCTTCTGCTTCTGGCCAGAGAAAGTTCTCTTCTTTTAAGGGTTCATGAGATTAGATTGGGCCTACCTGAAAAATCCAGGATAATTTTCTTGTTTTAAAGTATGTAACCTTAGTTACATTAGCAGAGGCCCTTTTGCCATGTAATATAACATATCACAGGTTTCAAGGATTAGGATGTGGACATCTTGGCAGGGCTCTTCTGCCTACATTAGGGTTGAGATATTTATTAGACATCCAAGTAGAAATGTTAATTAGCCAGTGGCATGCATAGTCTGGCATTTGGGAAAGAGGTCCAGACTTTGGATATAAATTTGGGAGTTGTATCTCTGTAGAGTTTACTTTAAGCCATAAGAGTGGGTGCCAGTGGAGGAGTGAGTGCAGGTAGGGAGTAGGGAGAAGAGGTCTTAGGAAGCCCTAGGGCTGCCAGTGTGGAAAGAAGAAGGGAAACTAGTAAACAAGACTGAGAAGAGGCCAGGGTTTGGAAGAAAACCAAGAGGATGTGAATATGCTGGAAGCCAAGTTAAAGAAAAAAAAAAAGTTAACCATGTCATAATAATATGAGGACTAGATGTTGTATTGAGTCATGATGATGATCTGAAAGTTCTAGTTTGAACTTTCTAGAATGTTAAAAATGGAAACATACAGTATGTACACTTTTTTTTATCTGACTCGTTTCACTCAGCGTAAGTATTTTGAGATTCATCGATGTTGTGTGTATCAGTAGCTTCTTTTTATTGCTGACTACTTGCTGTTGTATGGACATAACCATAATGATTATCCATTCAGTAATTGATGGACATTCAGATTGTTTTCCAGTTTTTGACTGTTACACATAAAGCTACTGGGAACATTATATAAATCTTTGTACAGACAGATTTTTCTTGCATAAATACTGAGGAATGGAATAACTAGGTCACATGGTAAGTGCATCCTTAATTTTTTAAGACACTATTCCACTATTTTCCAAAATAGTTGTACCACAACGATTCTGCCAGCAATGTACCACAGTTCCTATTCCTCTGCATTCTCTGCAACACTTGGTATGATCAGTCATTATAATTTTAGCATTTCTAGTGGGTATGCAGTAATTTCTCGTGGTTTCAGTCTGTATTTCTTTAATGACTACATTATGTTGAACATCTTTCCATGTGCATATTTGACATTTCTTTATTTTCTTTGGTGAAGGTCTGCTCAGATCTATCCACTACTTGCCCTTTTTTATTGGCTTGTTTTCTTAATACTGTATTTTGTGAGCCATTATGTGTTCTGGATGCAAGTCTTTATCAGATACATTATTTTTGCAGGTATTTTTCTCACTCGCTGGCTTAAAAAGACTTTTTTTTTTTTTTTTTAAGGTAGACTCCATGTCCAGTGTGGAGCCCAATGTGGGGCCCGAACCCATGACCCCAACATTAATTAAATGCTCAGTATATACATTTTTTAATATGTTTTCTTCTGGAAGTTTTATATTTTTATGTTTCACATTTAGGTCTATGATCCATTTTGTGTTAAATTTTGCATATAATGTGAGTTATACATCAAAGTTCACTTACTGAATGACTTATCTATTGAATTATAGATAACCAGTTTTTCTAGACCCACATGTCTCCACTGAATTGCCTTTACCCACATTTGTTGAAACCCATTTGACCATATATGTATCAGTTCTCCATTGATCTGTCTGCTTTTACATTTAATACCACACCATCTTGATTACTGTAGCTTTATAATAACCAGTTAGGTTTGGTAGGATCCATCTTCCGACTTTGTTCTTCTCTTTCAAAGTCATTATGGCTATTTTACGTTCTGTTTTTATGTGAATTTTAGAATCAGATTGTTAAGTTGTAGAAATAAAATTGCCTGTATTTTGATTTAAGCTGCATTGAGTCTACAAATCATTTTGAGGGAGAATTGATGTCTTAACAATATCGAGTCTTCTGATTCATGAAAAGAGTACATCTCTTCATTTATTTAAGTCTTTATCTTAGCAACAAATGTGCAGGTTTTTTACATCTTTTTTCAGCTCTATTCCTAAATATTTGATGTTTTTTGATGCTATTAGGATCTTTTTTTAAAATGTCAATTTCTGGGGCACCTGGGTGGCTCAGTCGTTAAGTGTCTGCCTTCGGCTCAGGTCATGATCCCAGGGTCCTGGGATCAAGCCCCGCATCAGGCTCCCTGCTCGGCGGGAAGCCTGCTTCTCCCTTTCCCACTCCCCCTGCTTGTGTTCCCTCTCTCACTCTCTCTCTCTCTCTCTCTCAAATAAATAAATAAAATCTTAAAAAAAATAAAATGTCAATTTCTGATTGTTCCTTATTAGTACATAGAAATACATTTTTAAATTTTTCATGGTTATCTGGTACCTTGCAAACTTGCTGAAAATTTATTTCCAGTAGCTTAATTGATTCCATGGGATTTTCTTCATAGATGATCATGGCCACTACAAATAAGATAGTTGTACTTTATCCTTTCTGATCTGCCCCTAATTTCTTATTATATTGTTAAATATTTAAGTGGTGAGAGTGAGCATCTTTGCTTTGTTCTTGATATTAGGGGGGAAATAATATTTTTTTTTAAAGATTTTATTTATTTTAGAGATAGGGAGAACATGAGCAGGGGTAGGGGCAGAGGGAGAGAATCTTAAGTAGGCTCTATGCTGGGCATGGAGCCCCATGAGAGGGGCTCGATCTCATGACCCTGAGATCATGACCTGAGCCAAAATCAAGAATCCCACACTTAACTCAACCACCCAGGTGTCCCAGGGGAAAAGTAATCTTTTAACCTTATATATGATGTTTAGGAAGTTTCCTTCTGTTCCTAATTTGCTGAGAGTTTTTATCAGCCATGGATATTAGATTTTGTCAAATCAGTTTTCTTCATATTTTGATAGATATGATAGGTTTTTTTTTCTTTTTTAATCTGTTAATGAGGTGAAGTACATTGATTGATCCCCCCCCGTTAAGCCAAACTTGCATTCCTGGGATATATCCCACCTGGCCTTGATGATATTACCATTTTTATATATTATTGAATTCAGCTTTTTGAAATTTAAAGGAATTTTTGCATCTGTGTTCATGAGGGATCTTGGCCTGTAGTGCTCTTTTCCTTTTTTTTTTTTTTTAAAGATTTCATTTATTTATTTTGAGAAGGAGTGCACGAGAGTCTGGGGAGGGGCAGAGAGGCAGAGGGAGGGAGAGAGAGAATCTCAAGCTGACTCTATCCTGAGCGGAGCCTGAATGAGGGCTTGAACTCAAGACCCTGAGATCATGACCTGAACTGAAATCAAGAGTCAGATGCTTAACTGACTGAGCCACCGAGGCGCCCCTGTAGTTTTCTTAGACTGTCTTTGGATTGGGTTACAAAATAATGCTGGCCTCAGAATGAGTTGCCAAATGTTCACTTTTGTTCAGTTTTCTGGAAGAGTATGTCTAGATTTGGTATTACTTCTTAATGTTTGGTAGAATTTACTTTTTTATTATTTTTTTATTATGTTAATCAGCATACATTACATCATTAGTTTTTGATGTAGTGTTCCATGATTCATTGTTTGCGTATAACACCCAGTGCTCCATGCAGAACGTGCCCTCTTTAATACCCATCACCAGGCTAACCCATCCCCCCACCTCCCTCCCCTCTAGAACCCTCAGTTTGTTTCTCAGAGTCCATCGTCTCTCATGGTTCGTCTCCCCCTCCAGTTCCCCCCCCCCAGTAGAATTTACTTTTAAAGCCATCTGGGCGTAGAGTTTTCCTTGAGAAGGATTTTAAACTATAATTCCATTTCTTTAATAGAGGACTATTTAGGTTATCTATTTCTTCTTGAGGTACCTTTGGCAATTGGTATCTTTTTTCTTTTCTAATCTAGGCTGGCTAGAGGTTTTGAATTTTATTGATCTTAAATTATTAGCTTTTGTATTCATTGATTTTCTCTGTTGATCTTAATGTTTTGTATTTTAGTTTTCAGTAGTTTTAGTTTTCTGCTCTGATTTTATTTTTTCCTTCCTATTTCTTACTTTGGGGTTTACTCCATTCTTCTTTTTCTAATTTTTTAAGGTATAAGATGATAGAATTTATTTGAGGCCTTTCTTTTTTCTGATATATAGGCAGTTTTAAAAAATTAATAAACTTTTTTATAGCAGTGTTGTCTATTCAGTAAGAATGGAATCATACTTTCTAGTTTAGAACCTGCAGATACGTGTTTTGCACTGACATTTTTGTAAATACTCAACTTTGAGAATTTGTTGTTTTTTTTTTAATTTTTTTTATTCATTTGAGACACAGAGATAGAGGGGGAGAGGGAGAGAGAGCGAGCATGAGCAGGGAGAGAGGCAGAGGGAGAGGGAGAAACAGGCTCCCCGCTGAGCCAGGAGCCCTATGTGGGGCTCGATCGCAGGACCCTGGGATTATGACCTGAGCCGAAGGCAGACGCTTAACCATCTGAGCCACCCAGGCGCCCCTGAACTTTGAGAATTTGTAAGTAAATTTGTGCATTTCCATTTTTAGGAAGTGAACACCCAAAAGAAGTTCCCACACATAAAAATTAAAGAAGGAATAGATAATGGGTAGATTTAAGTGCTGTGTGGGTGTGGAAATTTTGCTTGAGTGGCAGACAACTAGCTCTTATTTATTTATTTTTTTAAAATGCAGCTTATTTGAACTTAAACCAAAACAAAACCAGTTCATCCATTCCCCCCCGCTCCCCATCTCCTCCCTTGCCTCTGGCAGCTACTAATCTTCATTTTTTAGAGCAGTTTCAGATTCGCAGCAAAACTGAGTGGAAAGTACAGAGATTTCCAATGTAGCCTCTATCACCACACATACACATCCTCCCCCACTATCAGAGTGGTACATTTATTACAAGCTGTGAACCTACACTGAAACATCATTATTGCCCAAAGTCCATAGTTGACATTAGGGTTCACTTTTGGTGTTGTATGTTGTATTCAATGGGTTTTTACAAATATTTAATGACATGGTATCCTACAGAATAGTTTCACTACCCTGAAAATTCTTTGTGTCCTGCCTGTTTATTCCCCTTTCCTGTCAAGCCCAACAACCACTAATCTTTTTACTATCTCCATAGTTTTTACCTTTTCTAAAATGTTATATATATAGTTGGAATCATACAGTATGTAGCTTATTCAGATTGACTTCTTTAATGTAGTAATATGCTTTAAAGTTTCCTTCATGTCTTTTTTTAAGTTTTATTTTATTATGTTATGTTAATCACCATACATTACATCATTAGTTTTTGATGTAGTGTTCCATGACTCATTGTTTGCATATAACACCCAGTGCTTCATTCAATACGTGCCCTCTTTAATACCTATCTCCAGGCTAACCCATCCCCCCACCCTCCTCCTCTCTAGAACCCTCAGTTTGTTTCTCAGAGTCCATAGTGTCTCATGGTCTGTCCATGTCTTTTTTAAAAAAAACATTTTAAGACATTTTTTAGAGCAGTTTCAGGTTCACAGCAAAATTGAGAGGAAGGTACTGAGATATCCTTTATATCCCCTATTCCCACACATATATAGCCTCCCCTGATATCAACACCCCTCAACAAAGTGGTAAATTTGTTACTATCCGTGAACCTACATTGACATATAATTATCACCCAAAGTTCATAGTTCATATTAGGATTCACTCTTGGTGTTGTATGTTCTATGGTTTGGATATATGTATAATGACATGTATCCACCATGATAGTATCATAGAATATCACTGCCCAAAATATCCTCTGTTTTCCAACTATTATCCCTCCCATCCTCCAGCCCCTGGCAGCCACTGATCTTTTTACTATGCCCATACTTTTGCCTTTTCCAAAATGTCATGTAGTTGGAATCTTACAGTATGTACCCTTTTCTGGCTGGCTTTTTTCACTTAGTAATATGCATTTAAGATTCTTCCATGTCTTTCCAAGGCTTGATGACTGATTTCTTTCTAGGACTGAATAATACTTTATTGATTGGATATACCACAGTTTATGTATCCATTTACCTAAAAAAGGACATCTTGGTTGCTTTCAAGTTTTGGCAATTGTGAATAAGGCTTCTATAAACATCCTTGTGCAGGTTTTTGTGTGGACATAATTTTTCACTTCCTTTGGGTAAATACCAAAGAGTGTGATTGTGGGAAAATATGGTAGGAGTATGTTTAATTTTTTAAGAAAGTGTCAAACTGTCTTCCAAAGTGCCTGAATCATTTGACATTCCCACCAGCAATGATTTGAGAGTTCCTTTTTCTCTACATCCTCACGAGAATTTGGTGTTGTCATTGTTCTGGATATTGGCCATCATAATAGGTGTGTAGTGGTATCTCATTGTTTAAATTTCCATTCCTCTGCTGACATAGGATGTGGAGCTTCTTTACTTGTGCTTACTTGCTCTCTGTATATCTTCTTTGATGAGGTGTCAAGGTTTCTGGCTCTTTTTAAAATCAGTTCATTTGTTTTCTTATTGTTGACTTTTAAGAGTTCTTTATATATTTTGGATAAGTCTTTTTTATCAGATATGTCTCTTCTTAGAGTACAGTTGACAACACAATGTTGCATTAGTTTCAGCTGTACAACCTAGTGAGTGATTCAGCAACTCTGTATGTCATACTTGCTCACTACAAGGGTAGCTACCATCTGTCACCATATAATACTATTAAAATGCTATTGACTATATTCCCTATGCTGTATCTTTTAATTCCCATAATGTATTCTTTCCATAATTGGAAGCCTGTATCTCCCACTCCTCTTTACCCATTTTGCTTATCCCCCATGTCCCTCCTTTTTGATAACCATCAGTTTGTTCTCTGTATTTATAGGTCTAATTCTGCTTTTTGCTTGCTTATTCATTTATTTTTTAGATTCGACACATAAGGAAATCATAGGTATTTGTCTTTGTCTGACTTATTTCACTTAGTGTAATAATATCCTGTAGGTTCATCTATGCTGTTGCAAATGGCAAGTTCTCATTCTTTTATATGGCTGCATAATATTCCAGTGTGTATTCCTTCCTATTCCATATATGTATATATACCACATCTTCTTTATTCATATATCAGTGGCCACTTGGGTTGCTTCCATATCTTGGCTCTTGTAAATAAAGCTGGTATAAGCATAGGATGTGCATTTATCTTTTTGAATTAGCATTTTTGTTTTCTTTGGGTACCAGATACCCAGTAGTGGAATTATTGGATCATGTGGCATTTCTATTTTTAATTTTCTTTTGAGGAATAGAAAAATTTATGTAAATAAAAAGGTAATTTAGTTGTCTTCTGAATTCTGTTTTTAATTTTTTGAGGAACTTCTGTACTGTTTTCCGCTGTGGTTATAACAATTTACATTCCCACCAACAGTGCACAAAGATTCCTTCTTCTCCACATCTTTGCCAACACTTGTTATTTCTTGTCCTTTTGATTCTAGCCATTCTGATAGGTGTGAGGTGATATCTCATTGTTTTTGATTTGCATATTTCCCTGATGATTAGTGACGTTTGGCATCTTTTCATGTGTCTGTTGCCCATCTGTATGTCTTCTTTGGAAAAATGTTTATTCAGATCTTCTGTCCATTTTTCAATCACTTTTTTTTTTTTGGTGTTGAGTTGAATAACTTCTTTATATATTTTGGATATTAACCCCTTGTCAAATATATCATTGACAGAGACACTCTTATGCAATAGGTTACCTTTATGTTTTATAAATGATTTCCTTTTATTTGCAAAAGCTTTTTATTATGATGTAGCCCCAATAGTTTATTTTTGCTTTTATTTTCCCTGCCTGAGGAGACATATCCAGAAAAATGTTTCTATGGCCTATGTTTTCTTCTAGGAATTTTCTGGTTTTAGGTCTCACATTTAGGTCTTTAACCTATTGAGTTTATTTTTGTGTATGTAAGAAAGTGGTCCAGTTTCATCCTTTTGAATGTAGCCATCCAGTTTCAGCACCATTCATTTATTAACTAATTTATTTAGATTTTATTTATTTGAGAGAGAGAGAGTGCATGCCAGCACGAGCAGGGGAGGGGCAGAGGGAGAGGGAGAAGCAGACTCCCCACTGAGCAGGGAGCCTAGGGGCTCGATCCCTGGACCACCCTGGGTTCTTGACCTGAGCCTAAGGCAGATGCTTAACCAACTGAGGCACCCAGGTGCCCCTTCAGCACCATTTATTGAAGCCACTGTCTTTTCCCCTTTGTCATAGATTAATTGACCATGGAGGCATGGGTTTATTTCTGTGTTCTCTTTTCAGTTCTATTGATAGGTGTGTCTGTTTTTGTACCAGTACCATAGTGTTTTGATTACAACAGCTTTGTAGTAGATATTGAGATCTGGAATTGTGATATTCCAGCTTTATTCTTCTTTTTTTAAGATTGCTTTGGCTATTTGGAGTATTTTGTGGCTCCATACAAATTTTAGTATTATTTGTCATAGTTTTTGTGCAAAATGTCAGATATGTCTTTTCCAAATATTTTCCTACAGCCTGTGGCTTATCTTTTCCTTTTCTTGACTATGTCTTTTGCAGAGCAGAAGTTTTTAATTTTAATTAAGTTCAGAGTACCAATTCTTTCTTTCATGGATTGTACTTTTGGTGTTACATCTGAAAAGTCATTGCCAAACCCAAAATTATGCTTATTTTCTCCTATGTTCTAGGAGATTTATAGTTTGTGTTTTACCTTTAGATCTGTGATACATTTTTAGTTAATTTTTGTGAAGGCTGTAAATAAACTCTGTGTCTAGATTCATTTTTTGCATATGGATATTCAGTTCTGGCACTCTTTATTGAAAAGCCTGTCTTAGTTCCATTATATTGCTTTTGCACCTTTGTTAAAAATCGGTTGGGGCTGAGCTGGGTGGTTCAGTCAGTTAAGTGGCCAACTCTTGGTATCAGCTCAGGTCATGATCTCAGGGTTCTGGGATTGAGCCCCTGCATTGGGCTCCTCGCTCAGCGGGGAAGTCTGCATCAGGATTCTCTTTCCCTCTGTCCCTCCCGCTGCTGCTCTTTCTCTCTAAAATAAATAAATGAGGGGCGCCTGGGTGGCTCAGTTGGTTAAGCGACTGCCTTTAGCTCAGGTCATGATCCTGGAGTCCCTGGATCGAGTCCCGCATCGGGCTCCCTGCTCGGCAGGGAGCCTGCTTCTCCCTCTGACCCTCCCCCCTCTCATGTGCTCTCTCTCTCTCTCTCATTCTCTCTGGCTCAAATAAATAAATAAAATCTTTAAAAAAAAAAAAAAAATAAAATAAATAAATGAATCTTTTTAAAAAATCAATTGATCGTATTTACGTGGGTCTGTTTCTGAACTCTCTTATCAGTTCCATTGATCTGTTAATTTTTTCAACAGCACTACACTATTTACATTACTGTAGCTTTAAAAGAAGTCTGAAATCGAGTAATGTCAGTACTTAAACATTCTTGACCTTGTGTTAGCTATTCTTTTGCTTTTTCATATACATGCTTTAGAATCAGTTTGTCCGTATCCACAAATAATTTGCTGGAATTTTGATTGAAATTGTATTGAATCTCGGGATGCCTGGGTGGCTTAGTCAGTTGAGTGGCCAACTCTTGATTTCGGCTCGGTCCCAGGATTGAGCCACGCATAGGGAGTAGGCTTCAGGATTCTCTCTTCCTCTGCCCCTCCCCCCTACTGTGGGCAGGAGCCACACACACGCATGCGCTCTCCCTCTCGCAAATAAATAAATCTTTAGAGAAAAAAAGAGATTGTATTGAATCTGCAGATCAAGTTGGGAGGAACTGACATCTTGACAATATTAAGTTTTACTCTGAAGTTGGGATATATCTTCATTTATTTAGTTCTTTGATTTTGTTCATAGAAGTTTTGTTGTTTTTCTCATATAGACCTTAACCTTATACATATTCTATTAGATTTAAACTTTATTTAATTTTTGGAGGTGGTATTGTGAATGGTATTGTGTTTTTAATTTAAAATTCCACTTGTTCCCTGTTAGTATATATGAAAGCAATTTTTCTTTTCTTTTCTCTTTTCTTTTTTCTTTCAAGGCAGAGGGCAACATTGGGAGAAGGAAAGAGAGAGATTCTTAAGCAGGCTCCATGTCCAGCCTGACAGGGGGCTTGATCTCACAACCCTGAGATCATGACCTGAGCCGAAATCAAGAGTTGGACACTTAACTGACTGAGCCACCCAGATGCCCCAGTTTTTCTTTTTTATATTAACCTTTTGTTCTGCAGTTTTTACATAATCACTTACTAGTTCCAGGAGGTTTTTGGTCAGTAATTTTAGATTTTCTATGTAGACAATCATGTCCTCTCTGAAAAAAGACACTTTCATTTCCTTCTTCCCAGGCAGTGTATATTTTATTTCCTTTTCTTGTCTTTTTATATAAACTAGGACTTCCAGAATGATGTTGAAATGCAGTGGTGAGAGAGGAGTCATCCTTGCTTTGTTCCTGATATTAGTGGGAAACCTAGTTTCTCACCATTAAGCATGATGTTAGCTTTTTATATATATTCTTTATCAAGTTGAGGAAGTTCCCCTTTTATTCCTAGTTTTCTGAGAGTTTTTATTTTGAATGGGTGTTATACTTCGTTAAATGCTTTTTTTTAAGGATTTAATTAATTTATTGAGAGAGGGAGAGTGCCGGTGGGGCTAGGGGCAGAAGGAGAGGGAGAGAGAGAATCCCAGGCAGACTCCATCCTGAGTGCAGAACCCAACTGAGATCATGACCTGAGCTGAAACCAGAATTGGACACTGAACCGACTGAGTCACTTAGGCACCCCAAATGCTTTTTTTGTTTTGTTTTGTCTTAAAGATTTTATTTATTTGACAGAGAGATAGAGAGCACAAGTAGGCAGAGAGGCAGCCAGAGGGAGAGGGAGAAGCAGGCTCTCTGCTGAGCAAGGAGCCCGATGCGGGGCTTGCTCCCAGGACCTGGGATCATGGCCTGAGCTGAAGGCAGCCGTTTAACCGACTGAGCCACCCAGGCGCCCCCCCCAAATGCTTTTTTTGTAACTATTGATATGACATATGATTTTTCTTCTTTATCTTGTTGATATGATGGATTACATTAATTGATTTCTTGAGAGATGTTGTTCTGTTGTTTTCTTTCTTGTAATTTTTGTTTTGGTATTAGAGTAATATTGGCCTCCTGTCATGAAGTAGGAGGTATTCCCTCAGCTTATATCTTCTGAACAAGATTGTAGAAAATTGGTATAATTTCTTCCTTAAATGTGTGGTAGAATTTACCAGTGAACCCATCTGGGCCTGGTGCTTTCTGTTTTGAGGGATTATTAATGATTGATTCAGTTTCTTTTTTTAAGATTTTATTTTTAAGTAATCTCTATACCCAGCCTGGGGCTTGAACTTCCAACCCGGAGATCAAGAGTCACATGTTCAAGAGTCAGCCAGGCTCCCCTCAAATTTCTTTTAAAGATTGATTGATTGATTGATTTGAGAGAGAGCGTGCATATGGAGTTGGGTGGAGCAGAGGAAGAGGGAGAGAGAAACCCAAGGAGACTCCGCACTCAGCTCGGGGCCTGACATGGGGCTCAACCCCATGACCCTGAGATCACGATCTGAACTGAAACCAATAGTCAGATGCTCAACCAACTGTGCCACCCAGGCGCCACACCCCCCTCAATTTTTAAATAGATATAAACCTATTCACATTGTCTGATTCTTCTTGTGTGAGTTGGGCAGCTTGTATCTTTCAAGGGTGCGTCCATTTCCTCTAGGTTATCAAATTTGTGGTCTTTGAGTTGTTGATAATATTCCTTGATGATCCTTTTAATGTCTGTGGGATATATAGTTATGTCCCCTCTTTGATTTCTGATATTAGCAATTTGTGTTTTGTCTCACTTTTCTAATTGTACTAGCCAGAGGTTTATCAATTTTATCCATCTTTTCAAAGAACCAGCTTTTGGATCTGTTGATTTTTTTTTTTTTTCTATTGATTTCCTGCTTTAATTTCTTTGATTTCTGCTTTAGTTTTCATTATTTCTTTTTATTTTGAGTTAATTTGTTTTTTGTTTCCTAAAGAGGAAGCTTAGCGTATTGATTTAAGGTCTTTCTTCTTTTCTTTTTTTTTTTTTTGTTTTTTTCCTTCTTTCTTCTTTTCTAATAGATAGATTTACTACATCTCTAAGCACTCTAAGCAATGCTTTTGCTGCACCCCACAAATTTTAGGTTGTATTTTCATTGTCATTTAGTTAATAATATTTTAGTTAATAATATTTCTCTTGAGCTTTCTTTGACTTGTGTTATGTAAAAGTATGTTGTTTAACCTAGGCATTCTGGGATTTTCTAGCTGTCTTTCTGTTAATTGATTTCTAGTTTAATTTCATTTTGGTCTGAGAGCACAATTCTATGATCTCTGTTCTTTAAGATTTGTTGAGGTGTGTTTATGGCCCCAAGTGTAGTGTATCTTGATGAATGTTTCATGAGAGCTTCAGGAGAATATATATTGTGCTGATATTGAATAAAGTAGTCTATAGATAGCATTTATATACAGTTGATTAATGGTGGTGTTGACTTCAGTTATGTCCTCACTGATTTTCTGCCTGGGGGATATATCCATTTCTGAAAGAAGAGTGTTAAAACCTGCATCTCTAAGAGTGGATTCATCTGTTTCTCCTTGCAGTTCTGTCAGTTTTTGCATCATGTATTTTGATCTTCTGGTGTTAGGCACATACACATTAAGGATTGTTCTGTCAAGAAGTTGCAGTATTGACATCTTTATCATTATGCAGTGTCACTCCTTATTCCTGAAAACTTTCCTTGCTCTATTGATACAGTGAGGTTAATATCTACCAAATTTGTTTCTCTTTTCTATTTCTTGCTCTTTATCTTTGTTCCTGTTTTTGTCTTCCAAATGTTTTCTACTTCTTGGGGTTTTGTTTTTGTTTTGTTTTGTTTTCAGTTTTATACTTTGACAATCAGTGATTAGTTCTCATCCACATTAACTGTCTGTAGATTTTTTTTTTTTAAAGATTTTATTTATTTATTTGACAGAGACACAGTGAGAGAGGGAACACAAGCAGGAGGAGTGGGAGAGGGAGAAGCAGGCTTCCCGCCCAGCAGGGAGCCCAAAGTGGGGCTTGATCCCAGGACCCTGGGATCATGACCTGAGCCGAAGGCAGACGCTTAACGACTGAGCCATCCAGGTGTCCCTGTCTGTAGATTTTTGAAAGTGGTGACTGGTACATAGGTAACCAACGTGTAGAGCTTGTTTGATGAATCTTCATCCTCATTATAGTTGCTGGACAACTGCACACAGATACATTATGGAACATTCCTCATTCCTTTGGCTCAGACAGTTTTGTTGAGCCTGGTGTCAGTGCGCACCTCTGGAGTTCCCATCCCCTTCATGGCAAATTTCTGGATCTCTTTGAGTGCATGAGGGGCAAGCTTCTTGAAACCCACTCTCTGGATGTGCTTATGAATGTTGATGGTGTGTTCTGTGGTCACTACCTTGTTGATGGCGAAATGGCCCTTCTCGCCACCCGTTGCAGGAGCCATTCTGCCAGGCTCTAGCTGGAAAGGGAAGAGCACAAGGTATTGTGGGAGAGGGAAAGCAGCATAGCAAGTACAACTTCTGGGGGGTGCCTGGCGGTGGGTGGAAGGGGAGAGGCGAGGCTCCCTCTAAGGGTTTTAATTGAGGTTTTTCTTTTATGATTCCATTTTCTCTGACATCTCAATTTTACTTTTTTTCGTAGTTGCCCTACTTTGTGCAGTATATATTTATAGCTAATCCAAGTTTACTTTCAAATAATATTATCCCACTTCACAATAGTACAAGTACCTTACAGTGAGAAAATAATCCTAATTCCTCCCTCCCATCTTTTCTGTCAATGCTGTCATTCATTTCACTTATACAGAAACATATATAAGCATATATATGCATAAGACTATATAATCAAATATATTGTTGCTACCATTTTGAACATTGTTAGATTAAATATAAGAAAAAGTCAAAATTTTTATTTTACCTTCATTGGATTCATTCTCTGATACTTTTCTTTATGCAAATCCATGTTTCCGACCTGTTATCATTTCCTACTCTCTGAAGAACTTCTTTTCACATTTCATGCAAGGTAGGCCTATTGGCAACAAATTCCCTCAATTTTTATTTATCTGAGAGTCTTTGTTTTTCACTTTTGAAGGGTAATTTTGCAGTGTATAGAATGCTAGTTCTTTTTTTTCCTCCTCTCAAAACTTTAAATATTTCACATCACTCTTTTCTTGCTTGCATTATTTTTGAGAAGTCAGATGTAATTCTTATCTTTCCTACTTCATGGCTAAGGCTTTTTTCCCTTCCAGCTTCTTTCAGAATTTTTTCTTATATTTTTGATTTTGTGCAGTTTGAATATGATATGCCTTGGTTTTTTTGTTTGTTTTTTTGGGGGACATTTGTCTTATTTGGTATTCTCAGAGCTTCCTGCATTTGTGGTATAGTTTCTGACACTAATTTGGGACATTCGTAGTCATTCTTGCTTCAAATTTTGCATCTCTATTTTCTTGTCCCCTTCCCACCCCCCCCCTCCCTTATCCCTTCTCATCTCTTCTCTAAGTTTTCTACATGCTGGACCAGAGTCCCAGAAGTGTTAACATAGGCATTTGATGCTACACACTTCATTCTAAGCACCACTTCTGAATTTTGATACATTGTATTTTTGTTTTTATTTAGTTGAACAAATACCTTGTGGTTTCCTTTTGATTTCTCTTTGATCCAGGGGTTACTTAGAAGTGTGGTATTTACTTTTGAAACATTGGGGACTTTTCATATATCTTCTTGTCACTGATTTCTAATTTAATATCTTTGTGTTATATAATTTCTTTTAAGTTTTCTGAGATTTAAAAAAAGTGACACAGGGGCGCCCGGGTGGCTCAGTTGCTTAAGTGACTGCCTTCGGCTCAGGTCATGATCCTGGAGTCCCGGGATCGAGTCCCGCATCGGGCTCCCTGCTCGGCAGGGAGTCTGCTTCTTCTTCTGACCCTACCCCCTCTCATGTGCTCTCTCTCTCTCTCTCAAATAAATAAATGAATAAAATCTTAAAAAATTCTCTGATACTTTTCTTTATGCAAATTCTTTATGCATGGATTATCTTGTTTAATTTTCTGTGTACCTCTGAAAAGAACGTGTATTCACTCTGCTCCTATTATACGGAGTTATTCTGTAAATGTAAGTTAAGTTGATTTATACTGTTAAAGTCTCTGTATGCTTATTTATATATATATATATATATATGTATTTTCCTGTGTACTTGTTCAGTTATTGAGAAGAGGATTTAGATCTCTCTTACTGTAGTTATGGATTTCCCAATTTTCCCAATTTTATCTATTCTATCAGTTTTATTTTGAAGGTCTCTTTTTTTTTTTTTTTTTTTTAAAAATTTTTTTTTTTTTTTTTTGAGAGAGAGAGAATGAGAGACAGAGAGCATGAGAGGGAGGAGGGTCAGAGGGAGAAGCAGACTCCCCGCCGAGCAGAGAGCCCGATGCGGGACTCGATCCCGGGACTCCAGGATCATGACCTGAGCCGAAGGCAGTCGCTTAACCAACTGAGCCACCCAGGCGCCCCGTATTTTGAAGGTCTCTTATTAGGTGTAAAAGTGTTTCAGATTTTGATATCCTCTTGATTAATAGGTTTCTTTATCCTGGCCATATTCCTTGTTTTGAAATTTATTTTGTCTGATACTAATATTGTGAATTCAGCTTTGTTTTAATTAGTGTTGGATTGATACTTTCTTTCCCACACTCATACTTTTAATCTTTGTGTCTTTATATTTAAAATGGGTTTCTTTTGGCAGCTTATAGTCTTGAGTTTCTTTTTGCAGTATTTCAATCTCTGCCTTTCACTGGGGTGTTTAGTTAATTTACATATAATATGATTGATAATTGTTGCATTTAAATCATTTGCTAATCCTTTTTTCTTGCCTATTTAATCTTTTTTTTTCTCTTTTTCATTGAATATATTTTATGATTCCATTGTAGCTGAATAGTAATAATTCTTTGTTATTTTATTGATTGCCTTGGGTTTTATGGCATAATATCTTTTAATTTATCAGTGTCTGCCTTCAAATGGTATTATGCCATTTCACGTATTATATAAGAATACACAATTCAGCAGTTTACATACTTGCATTCCTACCTTTTTGGGGTTTGTGCTATTTTTGTCATATTTTTACATATTTTATAAACCTTGCAATTGTTACTAATTTGGTCTAAGCCATCAATTATCTTATAAATAGATTAAATAATTAAAATGTCCTTTATATTTACCCATGTAATTACTGTTTCTAATGTTCCTAATTTGTTTAGATCCACATTTCCTTTGTTGTTTTTCTTCTACTTAAAAGGCAACCTTCAGCATTTATCTATTACTGCTTTACTGGTGGTTAGTTCTTTTAGCTTTTTTATCTGAATGGCAATTATAGTTGACCTTTGAAGAATGTGGGGGTTAGGACCACTGCACAGTAAAAGAATCTGTATATAACTTTTGACTCACCAAAAACTTAACTTCTGAGGCATGTGGGTGGCTCAGTCGTTAAGCATCTGCCTTAGGCTCATGTCATGATCCCAGGGTCCTGGAATTGAGCCCTGCATCGGGCTCCCTGCTTGGCAGGAAGCCTATTTCTCCCTTTCCCACTCCCCTGCTTGTGTTCCCTCTCTCTCTCTCTCTCTCTGTCAAATAAATAAATAAAATCTTAAAAAAACAAAAAAAACCAAAAACCTTCTAAGAGCCTACTGTTGACTGGAAGTTTTACTGATAACATAGTTAACACATATTTTGCATGTTATATGTATTATATACTGTGTTCTTTTTTTTTTTTTTTAAGATTTTATTTATTTGACAGAGAGAGAGAGTGACAGCAGGAACACAAGCAGGGGGAGGGGGAGAGGGAGAAGCAGGCTTCCTGCTGAGCAGGGAGCCCAATGCGGGGCTCAATCCCAGGACCTTGGGATCACGACCCGAGCCGAAGACAGACACTTAACAACTGAGCCACCCAGGTGCCCCTATATACTGTATTCTTACAATAAAATAAGCTAGAGAAAAAACGTTAAGAAAATCATAAGGAAAAGAAAATACATTTACAGTGCTGTTCTGTATTTATTGAAAAAAGCTGTGTATAAATGGAACCATACAGTTCAAACTGGTGTTGTTTACAGGTCAACTATATTTTGCCTTTGCTTTTGAAAGATATTTTAGCTCAGTATAGAATTCTAGGTTAATAGTTTGTTTCTCTTTGTCTTTTTGTTTTCTTTTTTTTTTAAAGATTTTATTTATTTATTTAATTGAGAGAGAGACAGAGAGAGAGGGAACACAAACGGGGAGTGGCAGAGGGAGAAGCAGGCTTCCCACCGAGCAGGGAGCCTGATGTGGGGCTCGATCCCAGGACCCTGGGATCATGACCTGAGCCGAAGGCAGTCGCTTAACCAACTGAGCCACCCAGGCGCCCCTGTCTTCTTGTTTTCTAACTTGCATTGTTTCCATGAGAAATCTGTTTTCATTTTTATCTTTGAACTCCCTGACTGCTTGTATCATTTTCTCTTTATTGTTGGTTTTTAATGGTAAGCAGTTTGATTGTGATGTGTATTCATGGATTTTTCTTCATGTTTCTTGTGCTTGGGGTTAGTTGATTGGTAGGTTTATTGTTTTTCATCAAATTTTGTAATTTTTTTCTGCTCGTTTCTTGTATATGTTTTTTCCATCCTACTTTCCTTTGGGTATTGCAATAACATGTAAATTAGGCTGCTTAACATTGTCCCACAGCTCACTGATCCCCCTCCCCAAACTCCCTTTTAAATTAAGTCTTCATTCCTTCTGTGCTTCATTTTTGAGAGTTGGCTAAGTAAAAAATTCGTGGCTTTTATGAGACACTTGAATATTACATAATTAAAAAATATTTAGCCAGCATTATTATATTTCATCATGCTGGTGGAAGATAGAACTGTTGGTTGTTTCTCTTCCCTCTGCCTCTTTCTCCTGAATGTGGATTACAGAGTTTTGTAGAATAATCTAAGGCAGCCATACTTTTGAAAAAAATCTATTTCTTGGTTAGCCTATTATAGAGTCATTTTGAATTCTGAGTCTGATTTAAAATATTTTGAAGTTGGGTGTATTTTTTTGCTCCAGTGAATGTTATTTAGTAGGTATATTGGCATTGCGTCTTACCTAAGGACTAATAATTGTAGCTAGCCACAAAACAAAAATCATACATTTTCTAGATATTTGTTTTAAAAGATTCATTAAGTTGCCTGTAAATCACTATATAAACCAAAGTACTTGTTCATTTCCTCAGAGACTCTCAATATGGCCAATATGCCATTTTATCTCTAGTGGAAAAGGGAAAGAAAAAAAAAAAACCTCATCAGTCAAGTACCAAATGAAGTAGTTAGTTTGTATTTTATGGGTTAATTTACATGGAAAATGTGTATATATATATATATATATTTTTAAAGATTTTATTTATTTATGTGAGAGAGTGAGAATGAGAGAGAGTACATGAGAGGGGGGAGGGTCAGAGGGAGAAGCAGGCTCCCCGCTGAGCAGGGAGCCCGATGCGGGACTCGATCCCGGCACTCCAGGATCATGACCTGAGCCGAAGGCAGTTGCCTAACCAACTGAGCCACCCAGGCGCCCGAAAATGTATATTTTTAAGCACTAGAATTGCTCTCAGAGCAGTGAGATGCTCATACTATGAGAGTTACTTAGGTTGTGAAACTGAGGAAAGAACAGATTTATGGCATTCATTGTGTCTCTTTCAACTCCTCCCCAATACCCTCTCCTTTTACTTCTTTTTCCACCTCTTGATTTTGACTGAATTGTGTGTTTGTAATGGAATTCCACAGTTCCATATAATTTATTTATTTATTTTAAAATTTTTATTCATTTATTTTTAAGATTTTATTTATTTATTTGACAGATAAAGAGGGAGCACAAGTAGGCAGAGCGGCAGGCAGAGGGAGAGGGAGAAGCAGGCTCCCCGCTGAGCAGGGAGCCCGACGTGGGCCTCGATCCCAGGCCCCTGGGATCATGACCCGAGCCGAAGGCAGCTGCTCAACCAGCTGAGCCACCCAGGCACCCCAGTTCCATATAATTTAAACGGCGTATTATGGAACAGATACTCTTAAATTCTTAAATTAACTTACAAAGGTGGAGTTAAGGTTGGAGGTCTCTCTTTGAGTAAAACCATATAGACTTTTTTCCCTTGTTGTTAGGTGTAATTTTTTTTAAAAGAACTGTTAGAATCTTCAACTAAAGCTTTATTTTTTCTTGTTAAGAAATCTCTGATATCTTTTCAAGTTAGAAGATGTCTAAGTTTTTAAAAACTAAAATGCTATTGCCTTGTCTTAATACAACTTTAGTCACTGAAATTTGCTTAATTTTCATTCATTCCTTTCTTTGTAATACCTTTTCTTCCATATGCCATATTTTCCTTGGATTTATGGACATACTTATACTTCAGGGATAAGCAGGGACATTCTATTAAATGAATGGGAAAATTGACCAACCCCAATTTAGATTGGTATGTAGAAATGGATAGTATATTTCTATGTTTGGTTCTCCACCTAGTTTTTTCTTCTTTGCTTATTTGATATATGGACAAAGTACCTGAATGAAGAACATCACTGGATGACTTTTATTTATTTATTTATTTATTTTAAAGATTTATTTGTTTGTTTTAGAGAGAGGGAGATAGAGTGTGCGCACACGTGAGAGGGAGAGAGCATCTCAATTGACTCCCTGCTGAACATGGAGCCCAACACAGGGCTTGATCTCAAGACCTGAGCCAAAACCAAGAGTTGAGTGCTTAACCAACTGCTCCACCCAGGCGCGCCTCTAGATGACTTTCAAACTTCACTAGGCTTGTATATGAGTGGGGTGAAGAGCCTCAGGATCAACTCGAGTTATTAGAAAGGAATATATTTGAAACGTGAAGTGGTGTGGTTTCCAAAGTGACCTGCCCAGCATGGAAAAGGTTCATGTTTCTAAAGTAATCCACAAAGTTTAATCAGCTTAAACATGATTGGCTTTCTCCTAAAACTTACTTTGAGAACTTTGTTCTCTTTTGTGGACCCTTGCTTATGAGAATAGTAATTTGTTTTTTATGAGATAATGTCTTTTGTATTTAATGATTAAGATCTGTTTGGCAGTGAGATGATGTGGGGGGAGGATGGTATGGGGGGCAAGTAGCAGAAAAGTAGTAGTAACGAGTATTTGGTTTTCAAAACATTTGAAGTCTTTCATTTCTCATTTTGAACATTGATTTTGCTAAAAATGCCAACCATTTTGAAACCTGATTTTATCATTCCTTTCTCATTTTCCACCTTTATCTGATGGTTTATATTTGAGTGGTGGTTATGTGTGGGAAATTTCAGTTTTATTTTCAGATTTTTTATTTGTATTACATCAGAGATTTTAGATAGATGTATCAGAAAAATACTCATTTATTTATTCAACAGAAATTCAGGGCTGTTTGTCTTTCAGGCATTTAGTGAACTTAAATAGTGGCAACAAAAATCCCTGACCCAATGGACCTTATAAGCCTTTTATTTTGAAGCGTGTTGATTAATGTACATCTGTTAGAACACATTTTCATAGTTGTTTAATTTACCATTATTTGCATATACTTTGTCTTAAAATGATTATTAAAAACTGGAAACTAATTGTTTAAACAGATCTTTATTTTGCATTTTTCCCTAACATATCTGGATCAGGGGGATGACTGAGAATCCATAGGGGATAATAATACTTCTGATTTTTAAAAATCTTAAACTGCGAAGTATAACTGTTCTTTCATCTTAATACTTGGAAGAGACTGATTTCTATTTTAAAGGGTTTAATCTTTTCTGGTTTGAAAAGCAGACTTCACCTGAATTTTAAAAATTCTTGCTCTGACCTGTGCTTATAATCTCATGGATATAGTCCTCTAATGATTTGTAGCACCTTATTTCTCTCTCATTGTTGCCTTTGTGCTGAACATTAAAGCTGATTTTAATTTCATGACTAGGAAGTAGTTTTTTCTTGTTGAAAATGATGTTGCTTGAGAGACAAGTTCCTTCATTACTACTTACTGTGTGTTGCTGAGTAACTATGACTAATATGTACTTTTACTAATTGCTGCAATTTGAAGGTATTTGCAGTAGACTCAGATAATTGTTTTTACATGATTTTCTTAGGTGGACTCACTTTTATAACTGAAACTTTTGTATGTTTTTCTTACAAGTCTAATTATTATTATTAATATGCCCCCCCCAGCCAAAATCTAATCAATTATTTTTCAACTTCCTTTCTCAATGAAAATGTTAGACTTATACGAGCACTAGCAGCAACTCTATTTCTGGATCATTGAAGCGCTTGGAGGATACTGCAGCTCGATTTACAAATGCAAACTTCCAAGAAGTCTCTGCGCACACAACTAGTGGAAAAGATGTTTCAGAGGCTAGAGGGTCAGAGGGCAAAGGGAAGAAATCTTCAGCTCACAGCTCAGGTCAAAGGGGAAGAAAGCCTGGTGGAAGAAATCCAGGAACGACTGTGTCAGCAGCTAGTCCTTTCCAGCAAGGTATTAATTATGATGTTTTAGTTAAAATAATTGTTCTTGCGATGATCAATAGCAGTTAAGTTTTGTAAAAGAATTTATTTTTTATTTATAACTGATGGATCATTGGAGATTATTTTATGATTAGTTGCTGTAGTAAGATTACTTCGAAGACTAGTGTTCCTTGTTAAAATGTTTCTGGGACCTTTTATGTTATGACATGTGCTTCCAAAGCTGAACTGTAATTTTAATGTTTAAATAGATGTGGAATAAAGTTTAAGTTTGGGGAGAAAAAACAATAAAAGCTGGAGTTTTCCTTTCTGCTCTATAGAACAGTCTTTCTTTTTAATGAATTGTTATCACTTACCTGTCCTAATTAAACACTAAAATAGTTAAAGCATATATTCTTAGTAAGTAAACAAGTACTGGGTAATTTGTAGGGAATATAAATAGTTCTCAGTAAATAATTTTTAATTATTAATGCATTTATTATAAAGCTTGAATTTTAAAGTTGAATTTTACTAAGCGTACATATCTTTTGGTAAGGCTACTATAACAAGATGCCCATTTAATTTTGAATTTCAGTTTAACAACAAATTATTTTTCAGTGTAAGTATGTCCCAAATAAATGCATGGGATATATTTATACTGAAAAAATAACCTGTTGTTTAACTAAAATTAAAGATTAACTGGACATGCTATATTTTATATGGTAACCTTATTTTATGGAGAACAGAATAACTCAGCTAACTTTACAGTCCATTGGCCCTGTGTTCTAGGTTTTTATTTTGTGTTTTTAACTTGAACATAAATATTTTGAGAAATATAAATGTTAAAAACTGTTGGAGATAAATATATTAGTAAAGTATACAATAAATGCCTCTTCCCCCCATTTTTTTGCCCCCTAGGAATAAATGAGGGGGAAAAATTGTCTTTTTCTTTCCTTTAAGCTTTTGCTGATAATAAAAATTTGAATATATAGAGAGATTGCATAGTCTGCTGATCTTTTATTAAAAAGTTTATTTGTATATTTTAAACTAAGTTATTTTGTGCTTCAAGATTTTTACATCCTAGACTTTTTTTTTTGCCTTAAATTACAAAGAATTAGACAAGTAGAAAAGAAATACAATGCCAAATTTGTTGTTTTATTTTAATAAATTTATATTTGTTGTTATTTTTATGCCACTGTGGAAAATAAATCGTAAAACCTTAATTATTTTTAATGTAACTTTATTTACATTTTGAATGTGATATTAGAAGAATTTAATCATCCTTTTGATGTAATTAAGACCTTATTTTCCACTGTTAAAATTGCATTTTTCAGTTTTTAATCTTTGAAGTACTAATCCATTTAGAAAAGAAATCCCTCGTTTTCTTAACATTTACAACGCTGAATTGTCTTTTCCTGCCTCTGTTGAGACGTGGTATAGAATGTATTATGTTTTCATATCTGAGGTAATATTCTATAAAAGTTTTAAAAGTTGATATTTAAAGGTAGGGTGTTTAATATGCTTGGTTTTATTTTTTTCATTGCAGGTGGTATGTGAATTTTAGAAAATATATGTGAAAGTATTGCATATACTAAATGTTTGAAAGTATTTGCTACCCTGTAGTGAGCTTTTAACACCAGCTGTAAAAACAAAAATGTGTGGAAAAAAGACAGATGGTGACAGATCAGAATGGATAATAAAGAACTTCTTTATAGTTGCTAATTAAGTGGCAAATTAGTTATCCTTAAATGATTGATGTAATGTAAATGGCTTCCTAATATGTATGTTTCTTTATATAGACATAACTTGAAAATGCTCACATAGGTACAAATAATTTTGTAAATGAATAAAATGGATATTCTCTTCAAAGAGTTAAATTTTAGACTTACTAATGTTCTTGCTTAATAAGCCATTTCAGAAAAGCTTAAAATTTAAAATTCAAAACCTTGAGACTTTAGTTAAATTCTCTCTTGTGTGTGAGGAAAAAATACTGTTGTAAATATTTAGGTGGATTTATGTGTGATTACTTTTGAATGTGCTCTGCAATAAAATTTAACCCTTAGCTTGAAATTTCCCTTCCATTCCAATGAAACACTTTATTTTGAGCTTTTGTTTTTAAATACATTAGTTAAAATATGATATAGTTTAAGTTTTATGAAACACAGTAGATGTGTGGTCACAACTGAGTCTAAACACTTGTCACTTAATGTGGTGAGCATGAAGACACGGTTTGGTGAATTAGGATGGTGGACCAAACTATTGTTTCATCCCAGCCATATTATTTTTTTCTACCAAGTAGATAAGAACCTTTTAATCTCATAATGACATAGTGGGCTACTAAAGTTCTTGAAAGAGTGAGGAGACAAGCAGTTGTGAGCGAGATTCATGAGTGTGCCTCTCCTGTGATTTTACTTTCATAAAAGCAAGAAGAATGTTAGTGGCTGGTTTCTTTATGCAGCTCCATGGGTAGTGGACTGGGAGAAGGCTAGGTATATAGACTAGGTTCCATGTAATCATTATTATTAAATCCATGTTTTGGTGGGGTAGATTTAACTGAATAATAATATTCACTAACATTATCTTGAAGTTAAAACTCAGAACTTAAAACCTAAGCAACAACTTTTGGTTCTGGGTGTGTCTTGGGAACATTTAAATCAAATCTTCAGTAATTGAAAAAGAGGAAGTTCTAGAATACAGTAGTAGTCTTGTCAAACTCTTTGAGACTTTGCTGTTCTTCAGTCCTTCCTCAAGCATACACAGGTATTTGGGGGAACGTTGAGGAATGTTGCCATAGTAAAAGGTAGGTTAAATAAAGCACATCTTACATCTTGGTCATTGTAGAACTAATAGCTTGCAACTCGAGTTAATATTCAGTTTAATAGCTATGAAATGACAAATATTTTTTAAAAGATTATTTTATAGATCAACTTGATTTCAATAATAACCTTTTTAAAATTCTGTTACATAGCGATGTCCTAAGTTTTATAGTTAGTTTTTTTTCTTCATCTCTTTTTGATGATTGTATCATTTCTACTGCTCTTGGGAACTTTTGCATCCAATTTTTTTCTTTTCCTACCCCCCCCCCTTTTTTTTTTTTTACTACAGGCAGTTTTTCAGGAACTCCAGGCAGTGTAAAATCATCTTCGGGAAGTTCAGTACAGTCTCCCCAGGATTTCTTGAGCTTTACAGACTCAGATCTGCGTAATGACAGTTATACTCACTCCCAACAGTCATCATCAACCAAAGATGTACATAAAGGAGAGTCTGGAAGCCAGGAAGGGGGGGTAAATAGTTTTAGTTCCATAATGGGTCTCCCTTCGACCTCAGCTGTTATTTCACAGCCTAAAAGCTTTGAAAATTCACCTGGAGATTTGGGTAATTCCAGCCTTCCAACAGCAGGATATAAGCGGGCTCAAACTTCTGGCATAGAAGAAGAAACTGTAAAGGAAAAGAAAAGAAAAGGAAATAAACAAAGTAAGCATGGGCCTGGTAGACCTAAAGGAAACAAAAATCAAGAGAATGTTTCTCATCTCTCAGTTTCTTCTGCTTCACCAACATCATCTGTAGCATCAGCTGCAGGAAGTGTAACAAGCTCTAGTCTTCAGAAATCTCCTACATTGCTCAGGAATGGAAGTTTACAAAGTCTTAGTGTTGGCTCATCTCCAGTTGGTTCAGGTAGGGATTTGCCCATTGTTTTTCTTACTTATTCCCACCACCACCACCCTTCCTTTACCCCAAAGGGAAATTCATTTTAAACTATTGTTTTGTTAATACATTGAGTTGCTAAGTGATATTTACTTGTCTTAATGAAAAAAATGTGTTAAGATCTTAGGAAGATGATTTGGTGTTTGGACAGGATGTTTGGCACCAATCTGATAGTTTACTTAACTAACTATAGGCTAAATTGTTTATTGGTCACTCATTTCTTACAAAATACCTGGAGTAATTTCCCATTTTTGTTTTTGCTTTGCCTGCACAGTATTTTAAACCCAACTCAGAAATCACAATTAAGGTGTGAGAGTTTTGCATACTTTTGCACTATGTTTTTGATTGGTGCTTGTTTTTGAACTTTAATTTTCTAAAGTTTAATTAGTCTTCCATTTTCTCAACACTTCCTCACACAAATTCTACTTGAATTATCCATCTGGAATATTTTTCAGTGGTAAAATGATTTAAATATTTGAACTTTAACAGTCATTTTATTTCAGAAGATAATCTGAAATGATTTATATTCATTTTGTTTTCAAGTGTGTTTAACAGATTTTTACCATTATCTTTATTATAGTAGGAATGAATTTATATATGTTGTTATTCACATCATAGGGATGCTTCTTTAACCTATATATTATGAATATTCTCAAGTCTTAAAAATTTGAAGTCACATGTTTTTAGACAAAAAGTTAACAGTTTAGATATTAGCTAAATGTCAACATTTATCTTTTAAATTGATCTTGAATTTGAGGTAAATGGTTTTAAATTAGTGTTGTAAACTCACCTGTTTTGATTTTAGATTTCTGATTGTAGAAATGATGAGATTTTGGCTAAAATAAACTTACGGATTTTATCAGTTCTATTAGTTGGTGGAGAGGGTAGGTAGGAAATGGTATGGAAATATAATAAACACAATTTAAATGAATGTTCATGTGTATTTTATAAATACAGACTTTTGGATTGTTTTTTATAGTTGTGCAGACATAAGTAAACAAATATCATTCTAAGGGAGAAAAGAGCATATGTAAAGGTCAGATGTGAAAATTATTAACTATTGCTATTATTTGTGCCAGGGTCTATTAATGCTTTATATTTATTATCTTGTTTAATCCCCACACAGTTTTATGAAGTAAGGGCTATTTATTTCCCCTTTTTACAGCTGATAAAACTGAGACCTGGTTAGGTAAAATAAGCTGCCCAAGATCACAGCTGGGGATTTCTTTGTTTTTCCTAGCTAGCTTCAGTGCCACCTTGGACCTGTTGGACAAGTTGTTTGTTTTTGAGAAATGAGTGGAAACTATGACAGGATTTTTTTATTAGAAGCATTAAGGATGGGTTTAGACTAGACCATGATTTCTTAGTCTTGGCACTATTGACATGTTGGTTGGGATAGTTACTTGTGCAATCCTGTCCTGTGCATTGTAGGACATTTATCAAGATTCCCAGCCTCTACCCACTAAGATGCTAGTAGCACCCAAAATTCCCCTTCACCCCCCAGTAGTGACAAAAAATGTTGGGGGAGGGTGCAGAATCGCTCTTGGTTGACAACCACTGTTTTTGAGGGGGAATAATACAAATTGTAATGAGAAATAAATCCATTGAAAAAACTTAAGTATATTGCACGCTTGGATATACATTTTATATATATTCATTTCTTTTCTTTTAGGCCAGAAGAGCTTAGCAACTAGCCCTAGCCCCTGGTCACAAAAAAATAAATTTAGACAAATTTACTCAGAAAAAATTGAGTTCATACTCATTTTTAGCAAGATACACAGTAATCAGATGAATAACTTACTGAGAAAATTAAACCTGAATTTGCTTTTGTGAAAAGTTTCTCACTGATTTCCTATACATAGAAGCATAGTCTGAAAAATACTGAATTTCAGAAATTGCATTTGGATGCTATTTGAAATACACATCCTCAAATTAATGGAATTAAAATCTTGATTTACATCTGTGAAAAGATTTTCCTACCTGTTACGGATTTAGAGAGATTTAGCCTTGGGAAATAGTGTTCTTTTTCACAATTATTACTTTCAGAGGGCAGCGTGTGCTACATCTATGGCAGAAAAGCATGATTTTGTATCCCTTTTACCTCACCATTAGGTGAAGAAATTTAGGGAGAAATTCCTGTAAATATTATTATTTCATGGAAGTAAATGACTTAAATTTAGACTTACTAGGATTTTTTTCCCTTAAAAGTGTGCTTAAAAATAACTGCAGCTCTTATGTTTTGTTAAAGCCATAATTGTGCACTAAGATTAGTTACTTAAAACTATTTGAGATAATACATTCTTTAATTTTATACATTTTAATAAAAGTTTTATGACTAGATCAGAGCACACCCTATTGATAACAGTGCTAAAAAGTCTATTCTTACTTAGAAGAAACTAGGTAAATGCCATGGGTATTTAAATAGGAATTATGTCCTCTTAATCGTAAGTTAAGAAATGCTAACTGCTGTTGAAATGCAGTATGTACTACACCTGTCTTAGGCACTTTACAAGCATTGAGTATTATTACTCATTGTACAGATGAAGAAACAGAGACAGAATTCTCATAGCTCTAAGTGGTGGAACAATGCATTTTCCTTGATTCCAGGGACCCTCAACTCTAAAATTCAAGGGGTGTTTGCTGATGAAGGTTTGCAACCACACTAGTATAATGTCAGTCATATTTTAAGCAATGGGATCAGTGAGAAAATTTGGGCCAATAATTTCACTTGGAACAATAGTATCTCCTATTAGTATGAAAAGAGAAGTTTTCTTTCAACTGATTTTAGATAGAGAAATCATTTAGTAGCTGTAAAACTAGGAAACTTTCTTCCCACATAAATAAGTAGGAAGAAGAAATGTATACTATGTACTGTGTTACCAAGAATTGTTTTTGCATGATGCCCTTTCCAAAAGATTTGTTGCTTTCATGACAGGGTAATAATTTAGTGATGATGAAGGTGACCTTTGTAAGCATTTGTTGGCTCTGATGTTAGATTGTAACACACACTATATAATCCTAGCTTCATGAGGCTAGGGGCTGTGTGTGTCATGTTCATCACTGTCTCCTCACCTCCAGCACAGTGCTTTGTATATAATAAATGCTAAACTTTTGTTTTTTAAATGAATGAATACTATTAGTAATCACTGAGAACATATCATTTGATTAGTAATATCCTGTGTGATTTTGTACTTCCAAGTGTTCATAGTTAGATTGCAAGTGAAATTATTTGTAAAGAAGCTTTTCATGTAGTATTACAGACCAGTTAAGGATGTGTTAATTAAGTTGGAAAAGACCATGGAGAAGTTGGAATTTGAATTATACTTTGGAGTAGGCAGAAAAAGTCCAACAATATTACCAGAAAAGAAAGTAAAGTTACATTTGAGGGATAAAACTAATAGGGAAATCTAATTTGCAGGACAGTTGGAAGTAATGTTGATTAAGTAGGGCAGGATGGGTTTATGGAAAGTTGAATGTCAAGCTGAAGAAATCAGACTTAACAGACTACTGGTCTTAGAATAAGCATCCTGTACTTAGTTCTGGCAACTTACTATTAAAAGAATTTCATTGATGGAAAAAAAAATACATTGCTTCCATCAGCTTGCAGTTATGGTAATATCTTACATTTGAGAGCACCTAACAGTTTCTGAAGAACTCTTTAATTACTATCTTATTTGTTCCTAAGAACAATCTTGTGAAATAGGCAAGGCAGCTACTATTACTTTCGTACTTTCTCCAGTTTTATCACAACTAGGATATACAGCAGAAGTAGAATCAGGTACTTATGATGGGATTGTCTTAATAGAAGCATTCAAAATTTTATCATGACATATTCATAGTAGCATGTACAAAGCAAGATATTTATTCTAGGAATCTCAGGTCCTGTCAGAATAGAAACCCAGAAAACTATAAATTCCTTGCCTGATCAGTGGTTTGGTTTGCAAGATTTTTAATGTAATAAGTTGAAGTACATCCTCTTAAGTGATTTACTGTTACAGTGACTTGTACAACTTGTATTGTTTTAAGTGGCTTCTAAAGGTTGTAAGTTTTGGTGTATAGATTATGTTAAGCTTTTAATTGAATTCTTCCTATATATTCTTTTGAGATCTTAAAACAGGTAGGACTTTTGGAACATTGAAAATTAGTACAGCATTTGGAATAGTTGACCTGTTGTATTTGTCCTTTTCCTTTTTCCTATTTATCTCAACCATATTATGGGAGTTTATAATTTCCTAAAGTGAAAGTTTATGAAGAAATTTTTTTCTTCATAAAAATCAACATCTTGTTATTTTCTCTGAGAAAAATCTGGTATTCATTAAATGATTAGTTGATGATTTAGCATTAACTTATTTTCTTTGGGTATACTATGTCCTTTCGAGGCTTGCCTGTTTTTTTAAAATCTTAGTCTCTAGTTCTTTAATATAATGTGGTCATACCTTTCCAAGTTAAGATACTTGAAATCTGTTTCCGTGATGGAATTCTTTAGTGGTGATAAATGGCTATGAAAGGAGATTCTGGGAAGGTAGTTCTTTGATTCTGACCCTAAGTATTTCATGATAAAGTCTTACAGATTTCAGGGAGATAAGTTATTAATGAATAATCACTTCAAGAGAAGTTTGTTCTGGCTTCTGAAATATGAAGGTTATGAAAGTTTAACGAGCCCATGTGACTATGAATTGGTTGTTATGAAATACATCATATCTCCTTAGGTTAATAAAATGAAATTGAGACATCTTTCCCTGGTAAGATATTTTAATTAGGAATAGACTGATTCTGTTAACAAATAAGGGAATTATAAAGATCCAAAGATAAATCTAATAAACTCACAAGAGTAACTAATACATTATTGTAGACCAAGGAGTAGATACAGTTATTGAACATACTTTAAACTCATCTTAATGACTCAGGTTCATGATTTTTATAAAAATTAGTTATATTGGGTCATAAGTGAAAATCATATAAGATATTGGGTGCTACTAAGACTAAGACCATAATATACCTTGCAATTTGTTTCCTTGGAAAATCCTCTGATTTTTGTTTTCTTCCTTGATGATTTGAAAATTTGCTGGCCCTGTACCATGGATGTCTTTCTACAAAAGTCCCAGATCAAAGGGCAGAATAGCCATATTTCAATTTTTTCCCTGTTGAAAAAAATGCTTCTATTACTGTGAATGTCCTTTGATTATTTTTTGGTACTATTCCAAACAGTTACCGTTTCTCTGTAATGTACCATGTCAATCTCTTCAGTAGCCTTCACTCCCTTTTAAAATACCACTTGAATTTGTTAATGATCATTAAAGATGGCAGATTCTTCCACCATGTTACAGTTTTGAGTGCCATCTGGAAAGAACTTATACTAAACTGGTCTAAAGGTTTGATTCTTGAACAGTATCTAATTTTTTTTTTTAAACAAACATTAAAATGATTAAAAGTGAGTCCTGGCTTGCTCTGCCTTGCTTTGTCTTTCTTCTTTCAAGTCATTTGGAGTGGGCCCATGATTTGGAGTTGACTTCTGAGATATGCATACGGGTAGATGTGTGAGTGATGGTTGCCTCGAAGACTTTCTTGTACACATGGGTTCTAGAAGTCATGTTTTTGGTTAAATAGTATCCAGAGTAATTCCAGATTTTCTTCTTGTAAGAAAAATTGGACCAATAGCGTTAGCCACAAAGGAATACCTGTTGTTTCCAGGATTAGCAGGCGAGGTCCTTTGAGTAACAGACTTGGTCAGTTTTATCAGTTATTTTTTCCTTTGGAATGTCATATAGAAATTTATTTTTCATTTTCTCAGCAGCTTTTGCTTTTAGCAGTGTTTTATTGCTTCATGTCATCCTCTGCTTATTCTCCTCATTTGGGGGGAGCAAAAGAGTAAGAGTAATGGTTTATTCCTTCATTATTGTCATCAAAAATGAAAGGTACAAAAAAGTAAGCGGAGTGTAGTTTAACAAGTTTTATACTGTTATATAATAGTTGTAGATTACTGCTCAGTTTGTATAAACTGAATAATTTCCGTACTTGAATAATAATTTAATTGACCACGGAATTCAGATGTTTTTGATAAATTGTTCTCATCTAATGAATTATATAAAACACATTAGTGTGTTGCTAACTATACTCCCTCTTATTATGAATCTGTTTTTTCTTAGACACTTGTCTTGCATATTTATTTGTAAGCCCTTATGTCTTTTCCTCATTCTTTGCATACACATGCACATACACAAATTCCCATACTATCCCATTTAAAGATTTATGAGAATTCCATCACCTTTGGTCCTTCTACCCATCACATCCCAGGTACTGGCTTATAATTTCTGTTCCCATCGTTCTGTTTGCCCTTCTCAGCTAGACTTTTGGGTGAATGTTTCCCTGTTTTTCTGGCCTTTTTCTTTTTCTATCCTTGAGTCACTGGCAAATTCTTGGCTGATTTCCTTTCTCCTCCCTCCCAACAGAAATTTCCATGCAGTATCGGCATGATGGAGCTTGTCCAACAACTAGTAAGTTGTCGAACTGGGTTGGTAACCCAGGCTTTTTGACTTCTACTTTAGTGTTTTTTTTCTATTATATTATGCCACCACTGATCCTCTAAACTTCAAAATGCAATTGGTTCTTAAAAAATAGATATTTTTTCTCCTACAGAGAACTTGCTGCTTGTCCTATGTTCAGGATCCATATTAGAGTCACTGTGATCAAATTTTAATTATTTTTGGGTTTTTAATATGGTGCTTCAGTTGCAGAATTGTGACTTCTGTTCCTATTGAAGTAATATTTTCAGTATTTGGTTTCCACTAATCTTAATGTTCACATAATTTTTTCAATATTTGTATGTTGGCATTAGATATCTTTCTTGCTTCGACCTCTATATATGTTGAGACTATTATACTGAAGTCTAGGAATTGAGAATGATCAGGTTGGATAATAAAATGAAGTTTTTCTTTATAATAAATATTGCTGAGTGTAGAATTGTTGAGGTAGATTTACCTATACAGAATTGCATCATATCAATACTTTTACCAAGAAAGACATTACAGAGACTATTAAACGTCTTTTTAAAAGTAATTTTACATAGATATTTATCACTAAGAAAATTTGTCACCATTATGACAATATAACATTTTACTTAAATTTATTAGGTGATAGATTGGTAAATGAAATACAGTATTTAGAAATTTATACATGTAAAAACTGAGCCAAACTTGCAGTTTTAATGATTCAAACAATGATACATAATAGACTTATTGAGATTTTATTATACTGATTCAGTCTATGCCTATGTATTTCTTCTGTGTGTTTGAGAATGATCTTAACCTGAAGTCCTTTTTTCCTTACTTAAAAGCTTTCTCAGAGTTGCTGAATGCAATACACAATGGTAAGTTTTATTAGAATCTTCTCTGGTGGTTCATTTATCGCAAAGGTTGCCTTTTATAGAGAACCCCGATTGAAAGCTTGCATGTTCTATTGATAAGATGAAACCCAGCTCTGCTGTGAGTCAATTGTTCAGCCCCTTAGTGAAAAGTTTTTGTAGGTTGCCTGCAGGAGAATAATAGGTCAATACAGTTCATCAGTTTAGCTTTTACTGTTTCTTTGTAAGGCAAAATGGTAATAGTGTTGTTCTAACTTTATGAAGTCTTTTTTCTATTTTTGTAAATAGTTTTTCTAGTTCTTTTGAGCTCTCTTTTGGCAGTGCAGTTAGTAATTGGTACCTACGTCAGGAATTAGCTGCTTCTTCCACAGCTTGAAATGTGAATTTTGGGGATTAAAAAAAATTAATGTGTATAATACTTTTATTATCTTGCCCCTATATTTTATATACTGAATAAATGGAAGATAGCCTTTTAGATGATGTCTAATTTGGAACCAGGTTTTTACCGGCGAGTTGCATTTTCTGCAGAGTTGGGTTCTAAAATCAGGATATGAGACAAAAATGCTAGCTTTTTTCAATTTTGCAGTATAATTATAATGAAAGTCATTTTTGCAGAAATGTTTGAGCAGTTCTTCAATTTTAAAGAACCTTCTTTAATACTTTAGTGATCAAAAAAAATTGAGCTTAATGTCTTCTTTGTTGTTTTCCATTATTAACTTACGTAACTTATCTGTTCAAGATAGTTTATGTGATCCCAAGAAGTTTCGAGCACATTTTTATTAACTTTATGAAATCTTGCATATTTTGGTAATGTAGTTTAACATAGTCGATTTCTGTTGTGTTTGGATTATATTGTCAGATGTTTACAAATCTACAGCTAGCTCTAAGAGACCAATGGCATGATGAGCAGACAGACACTTGTGTGATTCTGAGGGTGGGGGTGGTCAAGATGGGAAACCCATTTTACAGATGATCATTTTATTAATGAGTACATTTATTTATAATTCTTGCTTCCCTGTGTAACCTGGAACTGCAGAGTCTCAGATAATGAATTTTCCAGATAACATGGAGCTCTTGAACATTAGGTATCTAGAGGAAAAGGGATTGGAAGCATTCTTGAAAATAAACTAAATATGTTACCATTCTTTGGTGGGCAAGAATAAAAACAAGAGTTTTTAACATCTTTTTCAGTTTGCATGGTTAAATCTTACTCTTTAATTTTGGAGTATTAGAATTTAGAGACATGCTGAAAGTTTGAACAAAGTGTATACTTGGAATAAAAGGAAAGTAGATATTGTGGGGAGCAATTGTGAATGAATTGCCACATAATCCTCTACCATTATTAGCTGACAAAGTACGGATTGTGTCACTTTAATGGGACAATTGTTATGTTTTTCTGTATGGGTGAATGAAATTAATGTCATGGGATTAATACAATGAACACAGATTTTCTTTAAAATTTTGTATTTTACGGATTTTATCTGAGAGAAAACACTATGGTAGTGTACTCAGATACTTGTGTGTTCTTAGTCACATAATCTAGAAAAATGAAATAAATAATGGACTTTTATATTTTTCTTTCTTTATTTTATATCTAGAAGTTTGTACCTTTTGACCTCCTTCACCCATTTTGCTTCCTCTCCCCCTCCCGTTTCCCCAGGCAGCCACCAATCTGTTCTCTGTATTCATGAGCTTGGACATATTTTGGGTTTTGTTTTGTTTTAGATTCCATGTATGAGATCATACGATATTTATCTTTTCCATTTGACTTATTTCATTTAGCATAATGCCCTGTAGGTCCATTCACATTCACAACTACCAACTACATATGGTAGTTCAACTTTTAAATTCTTGAGGAACTTCCAGACTTTTCCATAGTGACTGTACCATTTTACATTCCCATCAACACCACACAAAAGGTTCCCTTTTATCCACATCCTGGCCAACACTTACTATTTCTTGACTTTTTGATAATAGCTATTCTAACAGATATGAGGTGATATCTCAGTGTGGTTTTGATTTGCATTTCCCTGATGATTAGTGGTCTTTTTTTTTTTAAAGATTTCATTGATTTACTTGACAGGGGTAGTGAGAGAGAGAGCACAGACAAGGGGGAGCAGCAGGCAGAGGGAGAAGCAGGCTTCCCGCTGAGTGGAGAGCCCAATGCAGGGCTCGATCCCAGGACCCTGGGATCACGACCTGAGCTGAAGGCAGATGCTTAACTGACTGAGCCACCCAGGAGCGCCCTGATGATTAGTGATCTTAAGCATCTTTTCATATACCTGTTGGCCATCTGTATGTCTTCTTTGGAAAAATAGCCATTCAGGTCCTCTACTTATTTTTTATTGTTTGGGGGTTTTCTTGCTTTTGAGTTATATGAGGTTTTTTTTTTTTTTTTAAGATTTTATTTACTTGAGAGAGAGCACAAAGAAAGCACGATCGGGGGTTGGGGGGAGGGAGGGAGAAGCAGACTCCCTGCTGAGCAGGGAGTCTGACATGGGGCTTGATTCCAGGACCCCAAGATTATGACCTGAGCTGAAGATTGACACTTAACCAACTGAGCCACCCAGGCGCCATGAGTTAATACGAGTTTTTGAAATACATTTTGGATAGTAACCCCTTATCAGATACAGATTTGCAAATATTTTCTCCCATTCAGTGCATTGCCTTTTTATTTTGTTGATGGTTTCCTTTTATGCAGTACCATTTTATTATTTTTTAATGCAGTACCTTTTTAGTGTGTTATCCTTTACTTGGGGTTTTGTTTTGTTTTTGTGTTGTTCAAATCCAAAATATCATGACTGATGTCAAGGAGCTTACTGCATATGTTTTCTTCTAAGAGTATTATGATCTTACATTATTCAAGTCTTCAATCCATTTTGAGTAATTTTTGTGTACAGTGTAAGGTAGTGGTCCAGTTTCATTCTTTTATATGTAGTTCAGCTTTCTTAACACCATTTATTGAAGAGACTGTCCTTTGTATATTCTTGGCACCTTGTAAATAAATTGACCCTATATGCATGACCCTATATTTTTGGGGCTCTTCATTGTGTTTCATTTATCTATGTGTCTGTTTTTATGCCGACATCATACTTACATAATTGATCATCATACATAATTGATTATTATGGCTTTGTAATGTAGTTTGAAATTAGGGAGTATGAAGCCTCCAGCTTTGTTCTTTGTTCTCAAGATTGCTTTGGCTATTCAGGGTGTTTTGTGGTTTCATACAGATTTTGGGGTTATTCTATTTTTGTGAAAAATACTATTGGAATTTTAATAGGGGATTGTGTTGAATCTGTAGAGTGCTTTGAGTAGTGTGGACATTTAAACTATTAGTTATTCCAATCCATGAGTATGGAATATCTTTCCATTTATTTGTGTCTTCAGTTTCTTTCATTATGTCTTACAGTTTTCAGTATACAGATCTTTCACCTTCTTGATTAAATTTATTCCTATGTATTTTATTTTTGATGTAATTATAAAGATTTATTTTTTTGAGAGGGAGAGAGTGTACAGGTCGGGGGAGGGGCAGAGGGAGAGAGAGAATCCTCAAGCAGACTCTCCGATGAGCGCAGAGCCCAGTGCAGGGCTTGATCCCAGGACCCTGAGATCATGACCTGAACCAAAATCAAGAGTTGGTCATTTAACTGACTGAGCTACGTGGGCGCCCCTGGGATTGTTTTCTTATTTTTTCTTTCTGGTAGTTTGTTTTTAATGTATAAAAACACAACAGATTTTAGTATATTGATTTTGTATCGTGCCACTTCACTGAATTTGTTTATTCTAACGGTTTTTTTTTGTGAAGTCTTTAGGGTTTTCTGTATATCATATATCATCTCCATGTAATAACAGTTTTACTTCTTCTGTTTCAGTTTGGATGCTTTTAATTTCTTGATAATTGCTCTGGACTTTTTAAAAATTTAAATTAAATTAAATTAAAGATTTATTTATTTATGAGAGAGAGCATGAGCAGGAGGAGGAAAGGGAGAAGGAGAGAGAATCCCAAGCAGACTCCTTGCTGTGTGTGGAGCCCTACAGGGAGCTCAATATCACGACGTGAGCCAAAACCAAGAATCGGGCACTCATCCAACTATGCCACCCAGGCGCCCCTGGACTTACATTTTTAATTGCAAAGACAAGCATGGGAGTGATACCTGGTGAAGTGATACTTTGCCTATGGTGGATTGAGGGAGAATCACTTGGATTTAGTTGGAAAAAATCCATGTTTGTGTTTTCTCTTTTTTTCAAGTGTTAGCTTCTCTTTTTAAATTGTTGTAAAATACATATAAAATTTGCCATTTTAACCATTTTTAAGTGTACATACATTTCAGTAGTGTTAAATATATTCACACAGTTGTACAACCAGTCTCCAGGACTTTTTTATCTTATAAAACTGATACTCTGTAGGGGCGCCTGAATGGCTCAGTCGTTAAGCGTCTGCCTTTGGCTGAGGTCATGATCCCAGAGTCCTGGGATCGAGCCTCGCATTGGGCTCCCTGCTCAGTGGGAAGCCTGCTTCTCCCTCTCCCACTCCCCCTGCTTGTGTTCCCTCTCTCGCTGTCTCTCTCTGTCAAATAAATAAATAAAAATCTTAAAAAAAAAAAAACAAAAAACTGACACTCTGTAGTTAAACAACAGCTCCCATTTCTCCCTCCCCCCCCTGCGCAGGGCAACCACCATTCTACTTTCTGTTTGTGTGAATTTGACTGTTTTAGATACTTCATATGAATAGACTCTTACCGTATTTGTCTTTCTGTGAATGGCTTATTTCACTTCGCATAATGTCCTTAAGGTTTACCCATGTTATGGCATGTATCAGAATTTCCTTTCTTTCTTTTTTTTTTTTTTTTTAAAGATTATTTATTTATTTGAGAGAGAGGGAGAGGGAAGACAAGCTGGGGGGAGGGGCAGAGGGAGACGCACACTCCCGGTGTGCGAGGAGCCTGATGCAAGGCCTGATCCCACGCCCCTGGGATCATGACCTCAGCTGAAGGCAGACACTTAACTGACTGAGCCACCCAGATGCCCCCAGAATTTCCTTTCTTTTTAAGGCTGAATAATACTCCATTGTATATATATATATATATATATATGCCATCGTTCATTTATTCTTTTATCTGTTGAGAGACCCTTGGGTTGCTTCCACCTTTTGATCATTGTGAATAAGCTGCTTTGAATATAGATGTGCATATTATCTATTTGAATCTCCGTTTTACCCAGAAATGCAATTGCTGGATCATATGGTAGTTCTATTTTAAAATAGAGTGTCATGCTGTTTTTCATAGTGGGCGCACCATTTTACATTCCCACCAACAGTGCACAAGGGTTCCAGTATTTCCACATCTTTGCCAACACCTGTTATTTTGTTTGATTGTTTTTGATATAACCATCCTACTGGGGATGAGGTGTTAAATGTTAGATTTTACTTTTTTTTCTTTATTGAGTATTGTCAGTGGGAAAGGAAGAGAAAAAGAATTTACATTTCATCTTACTCTTCTATATTCATTTTCTGTGGTTGCTGTAACAAATTATTGTAAACTTCAAACAGTATAAATTTATTATCTTACAGTCTACATGTTAGAAGTCTGGCATGGACTCACTGGGTTAAAATCAGGGTGTTGGCGGGCTTTGTTCCTTTTTTAAGGTGCTGAGGAGAATCTGTTACCTTACTATTTCCAAATTCTAGAATCTGCCTGCCTCCCCCCCCCCGCATGGCCCCATCCTCTGTCTTCAAAGCCAACAGTGTTGGGTGGAGTCTCTCTTAATGCTTTTGCCCGTCTGATTCTCAGATTCAAAGTTTATGGCAACTTGGATGATTTCATTGGGCTCTCCCAGACAATCCAGCACAGTCTCTCTGTTTCAGGGTTCTTAATTTAAATACATTTGTTTAGTCCCTTTTGCCATTTAAGGTAACATTCACAGGTTTTGTTTTTGTTTGTTTGTTTGTTTGTTTTTTTTAAGATTTTATTTGACAGAGAGAGACACAGCGAGAGAGGGAACACAAGTAGAGGGAGGGGGAGAGGGAGAAGCAAGCTTCCCGCCGAGCAGAGAGCCTGATGCGGGACTCGATCCCAGGACCCTGGGATCATGACCTGAGCCGAAGGCAGACGCTTAACGACTGAGCCACCCAGGCGCCCTGAACATTCCATTTTAAAAACAAAAAAGTATACATTCTTCTCAGGTGCACATGGAACATTTTCAAAGATCATATATTAGGCCATTAAACAAATCTTAATAAATTTAAGAAGATTGAAATTATATCACACATCTTTTCAGACCACAGTGATATGAAACTAGAAATTAATTACAGGAAGAAAACTGGAAAAATCACAATTATGTCAAGATTAAACAGCATTGCTACTGAATAATTAATTAATGGGTCAATGAAAAAAAACAAAAGAGAAATAGATACCTTGATAAAAATGGAAATGTACCATACCAAAATTTATTGGATGCAGCAAAAACAGTTTTAAGAGGAAAGTTCATAGCAATTAATGCCTACCTCGAGAAACAAGAAAAATGTCAATATAACTTACTCTTCCAGAAACTAGAAAAAGAAGAACAAATGAAGTCCAGAGTTGGTAGAAGGAGGGGAATAACAAAGATTAGAAAAAAACAAATTAGAGACTTAAAAAGACAAAAGAAAAGATCAATGAAACTAAGACCTGGTTCTTTGAAAATACAAACAAAATTGATAAACCTTTAGACTCACCAGTGTGGAGTTTTTTCTTGAGTTCCAGGCTCAGTTCTAACAATCTAATAAATCTCTGTTCCTCTTATATTCCCATTCAAAGCCTGCTTCTTCTCTTGTGTTCCTTATCTCTGTGGGGATTTAGTCACCTAAATCAGTTATGCTAGGTAGTTTAGTTTAACTAAACTCTGCCGTCTCATTTTCTTGGTTGTCATTATTATTTTTAAAGGTTTTTCCTGTTCTTCATTGCTTGTTTTTTCCTTTATATTTTCACTGCCTCTACTTGGGTATTTCTGCAATAACCTTTCAGCAACCTTCTAACCTTCATTTCATTATCTAGTTGATTCTCTAGGTGCCACCAGAATCAGTGGCTTATTTAAAAATGCAAATCAGATTGTGTCATTGTCTTACTTAAATCCTTTAAGAATTGTCTGGTATTTATGAGATAAAATTAATATTTTTGGAATGGCATGTGGAGTTTTTCATAATTTGCCACTTACTAGACTCTCCAGTCTCATCTCTTCTTTTCAACTTTATATTGCATTAGTATAACCTACCTGTAGTTTCATTCTGTACTATTCTCTGCAAAATCTATAGTTTAGACTTTGGTAGTATCTGCTGGTATGATCTTCTTTCTTTATCTACTGAAAGAATTTAAAAGTAAGCATAGTTGTGCTCCTGCAAAATTTTTTTTGACACCTTTTGGTAGAATTATTAATTCTTCAAAAAATGCCACAAACTTCTGGGTTCTCATACAAGTGTTCTAATGCTCTTTTTTCACTCTGTATCTACTGCTTCTGTAGACATTTTTTTTGTTGTTGTTTCTGTGATTTATATCTTAGTCATATTTGTCTCACCTTTGTGAAACAACAACAAAAAGTTTTCCATTAGACATTTGAGGCTCTGAAAAGTTTTAAAGACTGGATTATATTCATTATTTATTTTTCTAGTATGTGATGGAAAATGTTTTATTATATAGAACCTCATAAAATTAAAATGTTACTTCACTGAGACTTGTTTAAAGAATTCAATGAAGGTATAAGAGCCAAGGAAATATCGTGTATTAATTGTCATAGGTGTTGAGTGTTAAACATACATTCTAATTTGATATTTCTCAGAGAGGATCTTAGGACTTAATGGTGGTGGTTCTTCTGGTTTGTGTGCATATAATATTACATAAACTTTTGAAATTGGTGCTTTTTTTTTTTAAAGATTTTATTTATTTGAGAGAGAGAGAACACACGAGAGGGGATAGGGTCAGAGGGCAAAGCAGACTCCCTGCCGAGCAGGGAGCCCGATGCGGGACTCGATCCAGGGACTCCAGGATCATGATCTGAGCCGAAGGCAGTCGCTTAACCAACTGAGCCACCCAGGCGCCCGAAATTGGTGCTTTCTGATAAGGAAATTAATTATCATCAATACAAAGAAAAATAGTTTTAGAGAAACACTTAAACCACTCTAAAACAAAACAAAACAAAACAAAGTAGCTGCAGTGGGATGAATTTTAGGTGACCAGAGAAATTCAGGAAACTTAAGAGTTAGAGAAGTAATAGTAAGCTTATTGTCTCAATAAAGGAAAAAGAGAACAGGTTGGAGAAAGATACAATGTAAAAATCTTGTAGTAAATATTGGAAACTTTTAAGGCAATTTGGAAAGACAGAATAGTCATTTAAATATCTTAAAGATTTATTTATTTGAGAGAGAGCCCATGTGCAACCAGGGGAAGGGGTAGAGGGAGAAGGAGAGAGAGAATCTCCAGCAGACTCCCTTTTGAGCACAGAGCCTGACATGGGGCTCGATTCCATGACCCTGAGATCATGACCTGAGCTGAAATCAAGAGTCAGATGCTTGACTGAGGCACCCAGACACCCCTCCTTTAAATTTTTTAAAGAATAATATATGGAGGGATGCCTAGGTGACCCAGTCGGTTAAGCATCTGATGTCGGCTCAGGTCATGATCATGGGGTCTTTGGATCAAGCCCCACATCAGGCTCTCTGCTCAGTGGGGAGTCTGCTCGATCCTCTCCCTCTGCCCCTCCTCCCACTTGTGCTCTCTCTCTCACACAAATAAATAAATGGGGGCGCCTGGGTGGCTCAGTCGGTTAAGCGACTGCCTTCTGCTCAGGTCGTGATCCTGGAGTCCCGGGATGGAGTCCCGCATCGGGCTCCTTTCTCGGCAGGGAGTCTGCTTCTCCCTCTGATCCTCCCCCTCTCATGTTCTCTGTCTCCCATTCTCTCTCTCAGATAAATAAATAAAAAATCTTAAAAAAAAAAAAACAAATAAATAAATGGGATCTTAAAAAAATAGAAGAATATATGAAGGGTAAACTTTAAATAGATGCCCATGAAGTGGAGTGCCTTGCGTTTCATGCCATTTGGTTTTATGGTGGTGCCTTGGAACTAGCCAGCTTGACTAAGAGATTTTAGATTTCATGATGCTGCTAAACTGTAAGTGTGACTTCTTAGTTTCATTTAGTAGGTATATTTAAAATGCTTATAATGATGAAACAAATAGTATGTTTACAGGGATTGTAGTTTGCATTATTATTTTTTTTTAAGCAGCACCCACGTGAGCGGGGCAGGGGGTGGAGGGAGGGGCAGAGAAAGAGGGAGAGAGGGAATCTCAAGGAGGCTCCACGCCCAGCACAGAGCCCAATGCGGGGCTTGATCTCAGGACCCTGAGATCATGACCTGAGCCAGAGTCAAGTTAGATACTTCCTACTGAGTTACCCAGGTGCCCCCATTATAGTTTGCTTTTGTAGTCCATTTGAAAACTAACATATCATTTGTCTGGTTTTCATTGTTCTGTTTCAGGTGTGATTTTACTCTAATGCTTTTTAGGTTGTTTAACAATGTATTTATTAACAATGTATTTATTTACATTGTTTTTCTTACTAGATTATAAAGTCATCTAGAGTAGTAGGAGTTGGGTTTTATTCATCTTTATTTCATTGACATTTAACTCATCATCTACTTGATGTTCCATAAATGTTGAATGAATAAATCATTGTCGGTTGCTACACAGTCCTGGAAGAGGTTTCATATATTCCTGGTAATATATTCATTTTCTTTGGGAATTAAACTTCGCATTAGGCAGTTCTTGTTTCTCTCAGAGTAGTAACTTGGTTCTTTGCTGCAATAATAGAATTTGTTCATTCGTTTGTCTTGGCAATTCTCATTTTTAATACAATTTTGAAATAGTAGATTAAAGTAGCTAAAGAGCTTAAAGTTTTCTTTAATTATGGTACTTATAATTTGTCACGACCATACTCATTAAAGAAATCTCATTTGATGGAGGAGGCAAAGTAATGTCAACCAATTATTCATAAATATCTGCTATAGGATTGAGAATAAGTATGAATGCTAATTGATTTTACGGGTGAATGTTCTTCCTCAAGAATGGAATCCTACTCAGGTTTGTCATAATAGTTTGTAGGAAACTAGATCTTTGTTCTTTACATGTGTCCCCTCTTCATTTCAGGGAAGCATTAAGAAGGTAGGGGTCTAAGAACAGAGATGAGCAATTCTCAGGAATAACCACATCCTATTAGTCATTTGAGATTCACTATACATAATGAGATATTACTGATAGGAGAAGTTGTTATATGAACAGTGTGGAGATTGAGAACCATTGATCTAGATCATTCTAGATCTAATTTCTTTTTAATCACAATGGACTTGATTTTCCTTCTTACTTGATATAGTTGAGGTATTCTGTATGTTTATACAATACATTGTTACATTCCAGGGTGCAACAAATGCTACTGTTTGTTCCTCTGCAGGAAGGAATTTGACTAATACTATATATCCTTGCTAAGTAGTTTAAGATGGGCGCCTAGGTGGCTCAGTCATTAAGCGTCTGCCTTCGGCTCGGGTCACGATCCCAGGGTCCTGGGATCGAGCCCCACGTCGGGATCCCTGCTCATCAGGAAGCCTGCTTTTCCCTCTCCCACTCCCCCTGCTTGTGTTCCCTCTCTCGCTATGTCTCTCTCTGTCAAATAGATAAATAAAATCTTCAAAAAAAAAAAAAATAGTTTAAGACATACATGATAGATAAGACAGTAAGACTTTTTCCATTTCAAATCAGCCAAGCTATTTGTCTCTTGGATCACTCTTAAGTTTCTGGAAGATAGGCTTCAGAGACTCCTAAGTGATAAACACAGCAGTATATTAACATTTGGATGGTGAATCAGCCACTGGGGAGAAAAAGTAATTTTCAGTATGCATGTTAACTACTGCAAAGCAAAATGAATTTATAAGTGTCTCATTGAAACTGCAAGAGAGACAGAACCTGAAAAGTGAAGGGATAAGTGTAAATGGAAATGAATTTATAAGAATTACTTTCAATTAAATGGTAATGCCATTAACAGTCTATTTAGAATGCTGCCTTTTTTTATTTTAGTGAAAACAAATTGGTAATGATTTTTAAATTTTCCATAGTTTTGTGGGTTTCTTTTTTTTTTACTTTAACCCCCCCCCTTTTTTTTGGACTTTACTTTAACCCTCCCCATAATGTCTTAAGTTTCTCAACTTATACCTGTCATGGTAGTTTTTAGAAACTGGTTATTAAAAATTCAAAATTAAAGTGTGTCTTTTCTTTAGACAGAGATGACAATTCTACACTAACAAAGCAGGAACTTAAATTTATAGGTATGTACCAAATTCAAGTATGGCTTTAAGGGTAATAGTGTTAAATTAATCCTAATGTAGCTTGGAAACCTCCCCATATAAAGCAATAGTAGGGATCTCTAGTCCCAAAAATGATAACTGAGAGGAATTCTCCATGATTCTGGATGGTTGGTAGGATGAACTGTTACCCTGTTCTTATTATTGTACTTGTTTGGATTTGTCACATTGCCTAAGATATGGTAGGGTGGGTTTTAGGATTTCTAAAATTATTTACCTGTCAGAGTCTAGATGCCTAGGTCTTTGATTTTTAAGACCACTTTTTACATCTGTGACCCTTCTCTCTCACTGAGGGAAAGAAGAATCTGAGACCATATTCTATGATTTATAATTTCTAATTCTGTATTTTTCAAATACTTCTGGATCAGTTGAGAGTGTGTGTATTCTGTATCCACTCTTAACCAGTTAATGTATGCATCTACTGCACCCCTTTCCCTCTCCTAAAAACCTCAGTTTCGCATATTAATAAAACTAGTCTTGTAAGCTAGGAATACCTGCACTATGGAACTTTTCCTTCTCAACAGTTTCTTAGCCTTTTTTTTTCATTTGAAAAGTATAAAGATCTTTCTGTATCTAAAATCATGGTCATTTACTTTGGGGAAATAATTGACTGCAAATGGATCCTTTCAGGAACATAAAATCTAACAGGAGGATAAATATGTATATAAATAATTTCAAGACATATGTTATAACTTCTTTAATCTACAGTATAAAAAGAGTTCAAGGTCAGGGAAACTTACTTTTAGCTGAGGGAATGAGCTGTCCAGATAATGTAACATTTTACCTGATGCTTAAAGAAGGGTTAATGTGGAGCTATTTGGAGATAGGGGTCAGGGCTAGACTCGCAGTCCCTGGAATACAAATAGCACAAGCAGTGACACATAGGTGTGTAAAGTGATGGTGATACTGATATTTGACATGAAATATATGAAAAATAATAGCCTTAGCTACTAGCCAAAGGAGTTGAAAATAGTTGGTAGTTGGGAAATACTTGGAGTTGGGGGAAAAAAATAAAACCTGTTGTTAAGGAAGATTCATTTGGCTGTAGCTTATAAGAATATTGAAAGGAGCTATAGAACAGAGAAACCAATTAGGTTTTTGTTATAATCTAGCTGAATGTATTGAGGGTTGGAGTGAGGGTAATGGAAATCAGACTAGTAGGACATATATTACCCAAGAAGAACTGGTAGTAATTATCAATAAATTGAATGGCAGTAGCTGGGAAGGGTGGGTATTCATTTGCACACTAAACATCTCTACCTAAACAGCTTGTTGGCAAATGAATAGATGAGGTTAGAGTTTGGGCATGAAGGAGACTTGGAAGTAAATCCATATGGGGGTAAAATAAACTGTGAGGTTGGTCATGGCTAAGCAAGGTTGGAAGAGAAAACAAAGAGGTTGGATAAGGTTTATTTTAAGATAAAAAGTCTTAATAAGTGGAAAGGAGGACTCTGGAAAAATAGGTTAAGATGCAAGAGATGAGTATTTGATGAACCAAGGAAACTGGACAGATGAGGTGAACAAGTAGAAAAGTTTAACTTGAAGACAGAGGGAATAGCTGTGGAAACATTCAGCATAAAAGAAAAAAGTTAGTCTGTTTAACCTCTGTAATTTGGGGTTAATGAATGTTTAAGTTAGTAGAAACTTTAGAAGTAGGTTTTCCCGCCAAAAGAAATGATTACTTTCAGGTGTACATTAATAACTTGAGTGTGCTGGGGCTCCTGGGTGGTTCAATTGTTAAGCGTCTGCCTTTGGCTCAGGTCATGATCCCAGCGTCCTGGGATCGAGCCCCGCATCAGGTTCCCTGCTCGGCAGGAAACCTGCTTCTCCCTCTTCCACTTACCCTGCTTGTGTTCTCTCTCTCGCTGTCTCTCTCTCTCAAATAAATAAATAAAATCTTAAAAAAAAAATAACTTGAGTGTGTTTACAAAAGGGTTGTCCTGTGAGTGTACTTGAGAAAAAACATTTTATTGATTACATAATAGTGATAAGTAATGATGCCTATATATGTAAAAACTATGCTTCTGAAGTAGTTACTCTCTTTTGTAATGCTCAGTGTTTCCTGAGAAGTTATCTCCTTTCTCCTTGTATTCTTTATCAAGACTGTGTCTGTCTTTCATTCTGTTCTCTGCCTACTCCTAACTGAATCAGTCACCAAGTGGTACCTTCTAAATATTTTTTCTAATTAATTTGAAGGTTCCTAGACATGAATTTTTATATCTAGTTTATTATTTTCAAAATCCCACCTCACAGCTGTGGGTTGGCTCGGATCCTTACTGTCTTCTCTCACAGATTGTTGTATTAGTCTCCTTTTGGTTTTGTCAGTATACCTGGAGTTAATCAGGTGGACTGACTCAAGCTAGTATGGGAGAAGTGAAGAATGTCACTTAATCATTTGTGATTAAAACATTATTGTAAAGAATGCCAAATGTTGCTTATTTTATTCTTTCTTAAAGTAATCTTGGGAAAACAAGTTATAATTGGGAAGTTATTGGTGAACCTGACATCAGAATATGGACAATTAGTTAGATCATGTTTAAAAATTATTACCATCTTGATAATGTTCTTTTTCTCTGTATAATGCAATTGATTGCTTTCTTAAGCAGCTTCCTTTCACATTAATTTCTAGTCATGTGTTTGCAGAAGCTATGTCCCAGTTACCTTGATGATTAAACCTACAGTTAGAGACCATGACTTACATGGTGAGCTAGTTCTATAGATGGCCAATATTACTTGTTTGACACTCAGAGGGTCATTTTATTTAAGGATCTCTGGATATGTGTATGTGCCTATTCCTGACAGAACAGTATTTTTATATAATAACAGCTAGGTATTTACCGTTATGCTTCTCAGACTCTTTGTCATTCATTATACTTGTAATATTTGGAGCAACTAATATTTTCATTCAAAAGGTATATGAAAAACTTATATTCAAAGTTGTTTCTGGGTGTGTCAAGATTTAGGAGACCAAAAATATATTTTTTTTTTTTTTAAGATTTTATTCATTTATTTGAGACAGAGAAAATGAGAGACAGAGAGCATGAGAGGGAGGAGGGTCAGAGGGAGAAGCAGACTCCCTGCCGAGCAGAGAGCCCGACGCAGGACTCGATCCAGGGACTCCAGGATCATGACCTGAGCCGAAGGCAGTGGCTTAACCAACTGAGCCACCCAGGCGCCCCAAAAATATTTTTTTAAAGATTTTATTTATTTATGTGAGAGTGAGCGAGAGAGAAAGAGAACACACAGAGGGAGAGGGAGAAGCAGACTCCCCGCTGAGCAAGGAGCCCGATGCAGGGCACATCCCAGGTCCCTGGGATCATGACCTGAGCCGAAGGCAGACACTTAACTGACTGAGCCACCCAGGTGCCCAAGACCAAAAATATTTAATTCATGTTGGCAGTAATAGAAAATCTGATTTTCTACCCGGATCAGTCCTAAAGAAACTATGGAGAGAAAGTAAATCAGTATAATGAACATATAAAAGATATGAGGGAAGATAATAATAACTTGAAACAAAGAAAATATTTAAAAGAAATAAGTAGAAATTTTAGATATGGAAAAGTGTAATTGTCAAAGTAAAGAACACAATAGATGGGATAAATAATAGTGGATACAGTGAGGAACAAAATAATAAATGGGTTTTATACATGTTTAAAATAAAAATGATATGGAGGATAGAAGTAGATTCCAGAAAATAGGAACCCCAGAAAGGGAGAGAGAAAAATGGAGAGGAGGAAATAATCTGAAGAAATAAGAAATTTCTTCCCTAAAAAAAAAGATGAGCGATCTTAGCTTGAAGTGGTCAGAGAAAAAGAGTGAAGGAAAAATCCTCATCTAGACGCGTTATAGGGGACATTTTAAAATATCAAAGACAGGGAAAGAATTCTAAAACATAGACTAGTAAGATGAAGTCTTTCTTGGAGAGAGATCTGTAAGGACTATATAGAAATAAGTTCAGTTCTAAGGAGGTGTGGTACAACATATTAAAAGACTAGATTTAACAGAGGTAATTTTTATAGCAAAAAAAAAATTGGAAGTAGTGGAAATATAAAGATTACAGTTCTTTTTTTTTTTTTAAGATTTTATTTATTTATTTGACAGAGAGAGAGAGACAGCTAGAGAGGGAACACAAGCAGGGGGAGTGGGAGAGGCAGAAGCAGGCTTCCCGCCGAGCAGGGAGCCTGATGCGGGGCTCGATCCCAGAACCCTGGGATCATGACCTGAGCCAAAGGCAGATGCTCAACAACTGAGCCACCTAGGCGCCCCTACAGTCCTATTTCCTGTAGCATCTCCTGGATTCAATTATCAAATGATATTTAGGTAGCTTACCTAGCAACTTGGACATATATCTGTGATACATTTTCCCTGACACCAAACCCAGAACAACAAATTATATAATGCCTAAAATAATATATACATGGTTCAAAGGATTATCAGTTTCTTACATTCTGTTTTCATGGTGCTCAGATTCTATTGGAAGAGTCAGAAATATAAATGAATAATTGCAGAATAAAATGTTAGACAAATTATCATGTTGGTTATGTTAAAATAATAGGTTTGAGAGTAGTTTTTTCCTTCATTTTTTGATTGTGGTCATTACTTACATGTTTTTATTTAAATCATAGAAAACCTTTAATGATGAATGGCAAATTGTTTTAATAGCTGCCACACCTAATAAGATTATATTCTTCATTTTAATTGGCAGTTTTTTCCTACTAAACCGTCCTTTTAATTTCCTTAAGAAACGGGGGAAAAAATAATTGTGTAATGAACTTGATGATGTTTGTCATGAGGCTTATGATTGATATTTTAGGTAAGTCTCATTTCTTCTCCTTCATTAACCTGACCACCTATATTTCTATACTTCATCTGAGCTAAGTGTTTCTAGAGAAAAAAATTCACACCATGTACACATTCGTGTCATTATAGATTTGTGATACTAGCCTTGACTGATATTTTAATTGCTTGGCAATGTTAATATACATTTCTAAGTTCTCTTACTTTTCGCTATGAGTGTTTATTTTTTTAAACTTCTACTGCCTGTGAAAATTTCATCTTTTCATCACCCAATTCTGCAAACCTGCTTGGTTTGTATCCATCCTCTTTTCTTTCTCTCCAGTCCTGCTTGCAATCCAGGGCTAGTCTTGTGGATCTCACCATTCTGTGCCCTCTCAGAGACCTTGTCATTTTAGTTGCCTTATCCCCTCACCATCACTTTTCTTTGCTCATCTACATCTAAACATGCTCTAGTGTCTCTCCTCTTGAAAAAGCACAAAAGAACCCAAACCTTCCTTTAATCCCACATTCCTCTTGATGTACCTACCCCTCGAACTGTTCTGCCTCCACTCATTTAAGATTTTCTCTTTGTTTTGGGTGATATGTCTAGATGTGACTTTTATTCTTCTTAGGACCTCTTTGCTTCCTGATTGAGAGAATTCATGTCCTTCATCAATTCTGGACACAACTGAAGCCATTATATTTTAAAATATTGATTCTTCCTATTCTTTCTGTTCTTCAGTGATTTTTTTAGACATACTTGGACTTTCATTCTGTCCTTCATGTCCCTTAATCTTTCTTTTTATAATTTCCATTTCTTAATATCTCTGTCTGTATCTGGGTAATTTCTTTTGATCTTTTTGTGTTCACTCATCATTTCTTTAGCTCCATATTAATTTATCATTTTCCCTGCCTTATGAGTAAAGATTTTTAGTGAACGTGTTTTTCAATTTTTTTTTTTAAGATTTTATTTATTTATTTGACAGAGACACAGTGAGAGGGAACACGAGCAGGGGGAGTGGGAGAGTGAGAAGCAGGCTTCCCGCTGAGCAGGGAGCCCGATGTGGTGCTCAATCCCAGGACCTTGGGACCATGACCTGAGCTGAAGGCAGACGCTTAATGACTGAGCCACCCAAGCGCCCCGTGTTTTTCAGTTTTTGGAATTCCTTGTGTTCCTTTCTGAAATGGACCTGGTCTGGTTTTGTTTTTCTTTTTCTTTCTTGTTTTTAAGAACATGTAGCCCTTTTCTCATATCTAAAAATATTTTTATTTTGAAACAGTCTTAAACTTATAGAGAACTGTATCTGCCTAAACCATTTGAGACTAAGTTGCACTTAGAGTGCCATTTTCAGCCCTGAACACTTAAGTAGTCTTTATAAACAAGGACATTTTCCTATAAAATCACAGTATGATGATCAAAAATAGGAAATTAACATTACCATGTTACTACCATCTACTCTTCAGATGCTGTTCAAATTTTGACAGTTGTCTCAAAATTTAATAGGATGTTACTTTTGGATTTGGTTAAATTTTTTTCTCATTATTAGGGTCATGTTATGTTTTCTTGGAGCAGGATATCATATACATGATCTTTCCAATGCATGTATCAGATGGCACATAATCAGGCCTTTCTAAAAGAAGTTTTCTTTTCCCCTTTATAATTAGTATGTGTATTGTGGAATTAACTATGAGACTATATAAATATCCCATTCCTCATGAGACTTTCAGTTTCTATCATTATGGACTTACAGATTTGTGTGGGTTATGATCTATTTATTGTGATGCTTGGGTTGTTCATAGGTTAGCTAGTAGGAGCCCCTTTAAGCTGGCACACTGTGTCCTTTTGACATATCCCCATTATTCTTTGAACACTTCCTGTTTTTCTGGCATTACAAGTATATTTTCTATTGCTGCCATAACAAATTAACACAAAATTAGCAACTTAAAAGCACTCAAATTTATTAGCACACAGAAGTCTGGTTGGGTTAACTGGTTTCTCTGCTTAAAGTCTCACAAGGCTAAAACCAAGGTGTTGGCTCCCTGGGCTCTTAGGAGACTCTGGGATTAATTCACTTCCAAGCTCTTTTAGGTTGTTGGCAGAACTCAGGTTGTTCCTTGCAGTTGCAGGACTGAGGTCATCGTTTCCTTTCTGGCTGACAGCTGAGGGCCTCCCTTAGCTCCTTGAGGCTTCTATCCCATCCTTTCACATGTCCCTACGCCATAGAGGTAGCAAAGGTGAGTTGAATCCTTTGAACACTTAAGAGTCTCTCTGACTTCCCCTTCTGTTGGATCTCCCTTGTTTTCTCATCTGTTACATCTCTCACTGACCTCTTGCCCTTCGTCTTCTGTTTTTATGGGTTCATGTGATTACACTGGGCCTACCTACATAATCCAAGATATTCCACCTATTTTAAGGTCAGCTAATCAGTACCTTAATTCAGTCTGCCAAGTTTTTCACAGTAGTACCTTGATTAGTGTTTGAATAATCAGGGGAAGGGAACCTTGGGTTTGGAGGGTGGACATCACTAGAATTCTGTCTACCACAGCAGGATATGCTAGATTCCTCTTTTTTATATAGACTGTTGTTTCTTTCTTACACTTTTGATTCCTCTGCTTAGGTTCTTAATCATTTAAAACATTTATCCCATAATCTTTATTTGCTCTATTTTCTAAGGTTCTGGGAAATAATGTTTGTGTCTGCTAATTTGTGATGAAGGGGATCGTTTTCTTCTGTGTTTTCCAATTTTGGATTGTGAACTCATTTTATAGCCTGGGTTAAGGATATATCCCTTCTTGGGATTTATCAGACCAGGCACATATGTAAATTCAAACTCAAAACCTATTTGAAGGCAAGGCTGTGGCTTATAAATTCTCTCTTTTTTTTTTTTTTAAAGATTTTATTTATTTCACAGAGAGATAGCGACAGCAGGAACACAAGCAGGGGGAGTGGGAGAAGGAGAAGCAGGCTTCCTGCCGAGCAGGGAGCCGATGTGGGGCTCGATCCCAAGACCCTGAGATCATGACCTGAGCGGAAGGCAGATGCTTAACGACTGAGCCACCCAGGCGCCCAAAGATGTATTTTTTTTTTTTTTTTAGAGGGGCGGAGGGGCAGAGGGAGAAGGAGAGAGAATCTTCAAGCAGACTCCCCGCTGAGTTCAGATCCTGAGGCGGGGCTTGATCCCAGGACCATGAGATCATGACCTGAGCTGAAATCGAGAGTCAGCCACTTAACCTACTGTGTGGCTTATAAATTCTAAGGGCAGGCTTTTCATCCCCTATCCAGAGCTCAAATCTAATTGGACAGACTTCCTTGTCCTTTCCCTATGTTGTGTTTTTTATGTTCTGTGTTTTGTAGGGTTTTGGTGGGGGGTGCAGGGCCAAGGGCTGGTCTGTCTTTTCCCAAAAATGTAGCTCTTGGAAAGTCTATATAAACAAGGTCTTACCAGTTTTAATTTTTCATCTATTGGAGGCTCAAGGTGTCCTCTCTTTTCCTTGTGGACATTAGAGCCAAAGCTCCTAGGTTACTGACACAGGTTGGTTCCTCTAGGGCAACCCGTTTTTTGTTTTTGTTTTTGTTTTTTTAAAAGATTTTATTTATTTATTTGACAGAGACACAGCGAGAGAGGGAACACAAGTAGGGGAAGTGGGAAAGGGAGAAGCAGGCTTCCTGCCCAGCAGAGAGCCCGATGTGGGGGCTCGATCTAGGACCCTGGGATCATGACCTGAGCCGAAGGCAGATGCTTAACGACTGAGCCACCCAGGTGCCCCTAGGGCAACCTGTTAAAGCCTTTTCCTGTATATTCCGAAGGATTTCCCTTACTGTTCTCTTATGGGCTCGACTATTCATTTTTAGGTCATTTTAATTAGGGAGGTTTTTAGGTTGCCTGGTTGGCCTCATTGCCAGAAAAAGAAATTCTCCCATTGATTTATTTTTCAAACCACTTTATACTGGCTCTGCAACCACTGCTGTACTCAGGTCAGAAATAGTTTTCACACTGCCAGATCTAGTGGATATTTTTCAGTCGTTATCCTAGATGATGTCTTAGCATATTTGTTTTTGTTGAGGGCTTCCAGCTACTGGAAACTCCTTTCCTTTCCCTGTCCCTTCCTTTCAAGTCCCGTCCTGTCTTGTCCTTTCCTGTCCTCCTTCTTACCTCTTCTCTTCTAACATTATACTTGGTTGTCCTGTTGTTTTGACCATTTCTTACTAATTTTCTTTTGGTTTCTCCTTTATCCTAATTTAGTGTTGAAATTGCTTGGGGCTCAGTCCCGAGCCTCTCCTTTTCTCACTCCAAAATTCTCACCAAATTTAAATACTTAAAATCTTGTGTCCAAACTATTGCAGTCGCTACTTAAATAATCTCCCTGATTCCACTCTACCATTGTCTTTCAGGGCATTGTTTACATTGTATCCAAAATGATCTTTTAAAAATACAGTTCTGATCATGCCACTGTCTTGGTTAAAACACTTTAATGGCATTCCATTAGGATGAAATTCAGAAGTCCTTTATCTTTATTACCTACCAGGTTCTCCATGAGCTGGCTCTTGGGCTGACTTCTGGCTTCATCTTAAGCATTTTATTTCTTTGCTTATTATACTACACTGGCTATTATCAGTTAGGGTTCATTGTACGTAAGCCACAGAAGTAGATTCTGTCAAATTTAAGCAAAAAAGGAATTTATTGGATATGTTCAGTTATTTTAGAGAATTAAAGGAAAAATCCCATCCCAGACCTCTGAGAGGAGAGAAATAGGGTAGATTCAAGGGCTAGGTAAACAAGAATTAATAGAATCCTAATATTACTACCATTAGACTAACAGGTTCTGACCATTTTCTGCCCTTGTGTGTATGCCTTCAAGATTTAAATTCCCAGGAGAGACCATTTCAGCTTGGGTCACATGTTTATCCCTGGGCTGAGAGTGTATGTAATGGAGGAGAGGGGTATTTCCCTGATAGAAAATGGGATGCTATTTGGACACAAAATGGGAAAGAATTCTGGGCCGTTTTACAGAAATGGGTCTCTCTTCCTTTTAGTTCATGTGTTACTTCTTCACAGAGGCCTATTCTGCTAATCTTAATTAAGCTACTCCTTATATTCAGCACATTCTGCTTTTTCATCATAGCATAGTATTTGCTGATTATTTAATGTCTGGATCCTTCACTTTAAGAACCACTTTAAGAACCATAAATGCAAGGATGATACCTATTTTCTTTTTTGTAGTATCTTCATCTAATATTTTGTCTGGGTATATTAGGCATAAATATTTGTAGAATATTGTAAACCAGAGTCAACTATGCAATATTCAATTGATTATGTCAAAATAACATTAAAAAACATTTTTGAAGATTTTATAATGAAATAGGAAAACATGTTAAATATAAAAGGATTAAAAATTTTTAATATACAGGCAGCTGTATAAAGCTAAACAAAACCATAAACTATATGCCAAGAAGTTTGAGGATACATAAAAATGTCAACAGTGTTTGTGGGTGATTTTTTCCCCTTCTTTTCCATCTATTTAAGATTTTTAATAATTAGCATGTATTATTTTTATAGGTAGAGTCAAAAGAAATAATACAGAATTGTTCATATCTATGTAAAAGTAGAGCAGCCTAAGAAATGGTTTTAATGCTTGCCTAAAGAGATTTAGAAACACCTGTATTCCATCAAGATGGCCAAGAGTCTTAGGAGAGAAAGCTCTAACTTTTTCTAAATTTTATTTACCCTCTCAGAATAATGAATGTGTTAATCATATAGAGATATATTGGACAATCTAGAAAGGGAAGGCCAAAATAATCCTGTTATTTATTAGTCACCAAAGGAGAAGGAAATTAAGGCAATATTAACAATGGAATCTTTCTGTTGTTGTATATATTATTCTATTTACTTCTTTTAACATTAATAGATATTTCTCCTTTATATTTTATAATATAGTTACTATTTATCAAATGCTTAATATGTGGTAGACAGTATGTTTCCAAATCCAGTGGGCTTTTTCATTCTGTGTCTTAACTAGGCTTTCAGCATCATTTGATGCAGTTGATATGCCCTGTCTTTCTTTAGATTCTTTTCTCTGCTTCATTGACACTGCACTGGTTTTCTTCTTACCTCACTGATCTCAATTTTCTTTGCAGGTTCTTCTTCCACACTAACCATCCTTGAAATGTTGGGGGTCTTCAGGACTTAGTCCTAGACCAACGTTTTTCTCTTTTACAAGCAAAAATGTACTCTTTCTATTCCAGTTTTCACCACCTCAGTAAATGGCACTTCTAATCACCACCCAATTCATTCATAATATTTTCTTTATCTACCAAATGTAGCTTATCATCAGGTTGGGTTCATCTGACTTCTAGATGCACTTCAGATCTGTCTTTCTCCAAGCTTGTCCATAACACTACAGCCTTAGTCTTGAGGGACATAATCTTTCACCTAGATTGTGGAATGGCCTTCTAAATGACCTTCGTGTTTCCATTCTTCCTCTTTTTAATTCATTTACGACATAGCAGTTAGAGGGATGACCTTCTAAAAAACTGTCATGCTGTATTTGCCTTTGGTGTCTTCCCATTTATCTTAGTATAAATTTTAAACACCTCTCCATGGCTTGCAGGGTCCTGTGAGATCTGTTCCTTCCCTTCTCCAGTGGGTTCTACCACTCTCTCCACTATGCTTTACCCATATTACCTATTTTTCTTTACAAATAGTAAAATAGCTTGTTTTTTGAACAAGCTTTTCTACTTTACTCTTTTCACTTAACATCTTCCTGTCTAAACTTTAGGTCTTGGCTTAAGTATCAATTTTTTTTTTTTCCCCAAACAGATATTTTCTGCTTCCTGATTTGTCACTTATAGTACTCTTTGTCTTTGATCATAGCATTTGTCACAATTTATAGTTATGTTTGTTTTAAATGTTTGCCTCCCTAATTAACTTGTAAATTCTTGGAGAGCAGAGATGTTGTCTGTCTTGTTCCCCACTTTTATTCCTTGCTCCTAGCATATTGCCTATCTTCTAGTAAACACACAGTAAATATTGGATGGATGGATGAATCCATACATCATTGCTACCCTCTGTATCATTCTATATCTTTGTTTCTACCCTCTGTCCTGAACAGATGAATTTCAGGTATTTTCTTAGAGTTTATGCATTGCAGGATTCAGTTCTATTTAATTCAATGAATGGCACCTTGATTTGGATTAAGGTAACATATAACTTGTGGAAGATGGAAATAGAGTGAGTTAAATAGAAAGCAGGTACAGAACAATCTAAGGAGGATTATTTACCTTTTAAATAAAGATCTAGAGATCTTACTAAACTATTTTTTCATGCTGCACCAATCATACCCTGAAGTATGAGGGAATTTAGGAGAGTCAATGATTGTCATCTTCAAAAAAGATTTAGATATTTATACTGCCCTGCCTTGATAGGAAAAGAAACTTTTATTTGTTCTATTTATAGTAATAACCTGAGTTCTAGACACAGTTTCAGAGTATGATCACCACATTGCACATTTAGCTGTGTAGTTTCCTGTTTACGCTCAAATGCAATATAAAAACAGATTTCAGTTTAGACATCGGGGGTCCTCATTCACCACAGTTTTTGCTTTTCAGTGTTACACGTATATATATTATTACATGTGGCAATGGTATTTTCGGTTTTGAAAGAGTATTAGTGACATTAGAGGACCTGATAATCATAATACTGTACATTCCTGACTTAAAGATAAAATTTTAATTAGAGCAATAACTCTGAAGTAGCAATGGCTGCCATTATGGAAATTTACTGTGTATTAGGCACTGGTAGAGCCTTTACATGGATGTTCTCAAATAAAAGCCTTTAAGGTAGCTATTACTTGCTTTTATAGAGAAGAACAATATGGAGGCTCAGAAAGCTTAAGTAATTTGATTAACATCACATAGTTGGGAGAGCCAGGATTTTTGTCTCAGTCAAAAACTTGTGCTGGTTCCATCCAACCCCAAGCATGCTGTTTCCAGGTAACTTTTAGTTTTAAGAGTTGGAGATTCCATGTATGCTCTCCACCATCAAAAAATTAGATTATTAGATTATTCTACCTTTTAAGGTACTTTGCTGCAAAAGCTGGGTTCAAGGGTTGCTCTCTGGAATTCCTCCACCCCAGTCTCTTCCTCTGAACTTCAGTTGTCCTTCATTTCACATGTCCTTACCAGTATTTCCCTCCTGTATCATAGTAGCTTATGAATACTTATTAGCTCTGCTGTGAGACTTTGAAGGCAGAATTCCCTTCTTCGTTATCTTCAGTGCCTTTTTTTTTTTATAAGAACCTCAATAAATATTTCTTGAATGAAATATGAGGTAATGAACTTTTTAAAAAATTTATTTTTCTCAGGTATATGTCCATTATTTGGAATATAAGGCTTATAAATACTTGCTTCATTTACATGCTGTCTCTTCTGTCCTTCTCAGCCAAACTTCTTAAATGAGTTCATCTTGCCAAGATTCATTGTCTCATTTAGTGACTTCCCTTTTGTGGCCTGACCTTAAATGACCAGTGGAATTATTTGACCTGTTCTTTTGAAATTCTCTAAGTGTTAGTTTCTGAGATTCTCTTAAGTTTTCTTACTTTGTTCTTTGTGGTCTTTGTCTTTTAAGTGGTAACATTCTGTAGGATTCTGTCTTTGATCCTCTTGATCATGCTGAAAACTTTCCCTAGGTGATCTTATTTTACCATTTCTTGGCTTTGACTAGCTTCTGCATCAGGAGTTGTAAATCACATATTTACAGGGGCCAGATAGGTAACATAAATGAGAGAAGAGGTGAAGAATAAGGAAAGACAGGACTCTGGGGGATTAAAGAATCTGTGTCGTGGCCAAAGCTCCAGCATATTGTTGCTATTTCAGAATATAGTATCCAGTATTGACAGAGCTTCTGTTTTTCAGGACAAATTAGAATTCACTTTTTTTTTTTTTTAGATTTTATTTGTTTATTTGAGAGAGACAGCTAGTGGCAGAGATAGTGAGAAAGAGCACACATAGGGAGGAGAGGGAGAAGCAGGCTCCCGCTGAGCAGGAAGCCCAACGTGGGGCTCAATCCCAGGACCCTGGATCATGACCTGAGCCGAAGGCAGACGCTTAACGACTGAGCCACCCAGGCGCCCTGGTCTCTCTCTCTCTCTGCTCCCCCAGCTCTTGCACACGTGAGCTCTCTCTCTCAAAGAAATAAATCTTTAAAAAATATTTCTAAATTAACTTTTTTAAAAATGTGAAGTTTCAGTGTTTCGAAATATGAACTAATTTAAGATTTTAAACACAGGGCAGGCCAACAGAAAGCCTTTTTGAGTTTTCATGTTTATGTACACTAACTTTACTATTCTTCTGACTCCTGGATTTGTAGCTCCACACCTGAGTTTTCTGCTGAGCTTCAGGCTGATCCTGTTCTGTTCTAGACTATAGAGGAGTTCTGTGTTCCACAGGCATCTCAGAGGCCATGATGATTAACCTGAACTTCAGACTTGTGTTAGGAAGTGGTTTCAGTAGCTGTGATTATGAATCCTGATTCCACCATCTACTAGGTCACTAAGCAAATTAGTTCTTTAAACTTCTGTTTGCTCTTGTGTGAAATGGGAGTAATGTTTACCTCATTGGCCTATTACGCTAGCACATGTATTTACAGGGGCCAGTATAGTAACTATACTACATATAGTAACCAAATACTAGATGCTCCCAGGTGCTACTCCTGCTTCGGTGGGTGGTATCACCACCCCCACTTACTGGTACTTAAGAGTCATCCTTGACTCTTCTTTCTTATTTATTCTTCAGGTTCTATTAGTTACCAGTCCTATGAACTTTGCTTTTAGAATATCCCTTGACTACTATTACTTTAGTTTAATCTCTATTTTTGCTCATCAGTAATATTGTAGCAACCCTTCAACAGCTTTCTCAGTCTCTAATAAAGCCCCTCCCCAATTTAGTCTCAGCCTTGTCTTGCTTAAACATCAGTCTGATCACACCAAGCTTCTGTTTATAATCCTTCAATGTTTTCCTGTTGTCTCTAAATTTTTAATGTTTTGGCTTTCAATGTTCTTGATCTGATTCCTGCTTATTTTTTAGCCTCATTTCTTGTGTAAGCTACAGATGGTACTTACGTGTTGTTATATTTCTTCCTCAAACCCCCCTTCACCTCAGTTCTACAGCTCCTTTAGAAATTAGCTTTAAAGGCATCCATCTCTTCCAGTAAGTTTTTCTGACCCTCATCCTCTCACCCCAGGTCTGGGTTAGGTACCCCTTTTTATGTGCTCGGAGCCCCTAAGGATGTCTCTATCATAGCACTCTTCACAGTCTTTTGTAATAGTCTCTTTTTTCCACTAAGCTTCTTGAAGGCAGAGACCACATATCTTGAATGGCTTTGTATCTCCAAGGCTTAGAATAATGTCTGGCAAACAGTGAGCTCTCAGATGTTTGTGAAATGGATGCATTTGTTGAATGAATAAATTATCTTTTTTTCTGGAGAAATTGTAGATATAAAAAGGATCTTAGGACCCTCAATTATAGTTATAAGGCCTTTAAAAATGTCCCAATTCCTTTATTTCCTTGTTTGAAGATTATGGGTGATTTTATTTATTATGAATCAATAACATTTATGTTGTTTAGAACAAAGTAAATTGTACTATTAATGTAAATAATTGTTGCCTTCAAGGGTTATGGTTTCTCAAAATTTTTTGATATTTTTTTTATTGAAACCCACTTAGGTTCATTTTTTTCTTGCTTTCCTCTTGTTACAGTGTCGAGTTCTTAGGATCTTATTGCCTCCCACCCTCTGAGGAGCCTTGGTTTATATCAAGATTTCTCAGCCTCCACACTATTGACACTGTGAGCCAGATAATTCTTAGTTGTGAGGAGCTGTCATGTGCGCTTTAAGATGTTTAACATCATCCCAGGTTTCTACTACTGTATGTCAGTAGAGCCCCCTAGTTTTGATGACTAAAAATGTCTTCAGACAATTGTCACATGTCTCTGTGGAGCAGGATCATCCCTGATTGAGAATCCTGCTGGTCTATAGATCTTCCCATCTCTCACTTTTATCCTCAAAGAGCTTCTCCTCTGTGGAGCATATGAGTGTGATCTCCCATCTTTACCAAAAACAACCAACCAACCCACATACTTTTTTTTTTTTTTGGTTACTCCTCTTTCCTCTTAACTTTTATTCATCATCTCTGTCCTTCCTCTTCCCATCCACTTTTCAGTGTGAATTATTTCACTCTTTTCTCCCTTTCTTTCTGGCTTGTAACTCCATGGTGCCTCTGAAAATACTTTCAAGCCTTCCATTCTCTTTTCCTGAGTTCCTGGTAGTGAATGTTACCACCACCTAGTGGTCCACGTTGTCATCATCTCTTAATCCTCTGTCCTCCTCCATCCCTACCCTACTCACCCCATTCAGTCATAAAGTCTATTCATTTTACCTTTGGAATATCTCTAGAATCCACTTACTAGTCTTTGAATCTCAAGTGTAGTGTATTGTAACTTGGGTGACCTTTCTGAAACCGTCTCTTCCCATTTCAGACCTTCTTAATCATCAGTTCTGGGGCTGTAGTATCTGCATTTTGAAAAGCTTACCAGGTGATTTTTACACAACTCTAATTGCTTCATTCTCCCATTTAAGAAATATTTCTTTGCCTTTAGGAATTCCTAAAACTCTTACTGTTATTTTTACAAGGCACTTCTTGATGTGATCCTAGTCTATTGGCAAAGCCATTTTTGTTACAAAAAATGACTTAGGTTCTTTTAAACAAGTGTTTTGTGATGAGTCAGTGTTTAGTCATTTAGTTATTGATACATTATTTATGACCGCCAATAAAATTTATCATTGAGGGGAGAGATCAGGAGGAAATGTGGGTCTTCTAACTTAATGATTAATATTTATGTGTCTATGACAAATTTGGCGGCTAAATTATAAAATATTTAAATAATTTTGTTTTCTTGCAGGTATTTATAACAGCAATGATGTAGCAGTATCATTTCCAAATGTAGTATCTGGCTCAGGATCTAGTACTCCTGTCTCCAGTTCTCATTTACCTCAGCAGTCTTCTGGGCATTTGCAACAAGTGGGAGCTCTCTCCCCATCAGCGGCATCATCTGCAGCCCCTGCTGTTGCTACAACTCAGGTAAATTATTACAATGCTATAAAGTAACCTATAGGTGGATTTGTCATTTTGAAAGTGAGTTTGATTGGAGAAGAAATCAAATAGGGCTTCCTATGGGAATTTATAAAATATCTCCATTTGTTGTGACATATTAGTGGAAATAATAGACATTTTTACATGATATTCATGAGAGAGGATAAAGGAATACATTGTCATTAACTGATCTTTTTCAGTTTCTGAGTTTCTAATTTTGTCCTAATGTTGTAAACTAGTAATTTGGTGCGAACTTTTATTCTTTTTAAAAAGTAAGACTTAGTGGGGTGACTGGTTGGCTCAGTCGGTAGAGCATGTGACTCTTGATCTCAGGGTTGTGGGTTTGAGCCTCAAGTTGGGTATAGAAATCACTTAAAAATAAAATCTTTAAAAGTAAAAAAAAATAAGAAGTAGACTTTCTAAGTAGACATACTTAGAAAGTATGATCCAATTTTGGACTTTTGTGGTTTAAAACATTCCTTTTATAATTTTAAAAATCACAGAAATAATATATTATTATCTCCTGTCTAAATTTTCAAAAACTGATACAAGAGAATGATGGGATAAAGAGTGATTGACAAGTACTGTATTGTTTTCCTCCTAGTGGGAGAGAAAAAATGTACATAAATATTGTAAATAAGTGACTGTGTTGGTGATTGTGCATTTATCCCTTCCCTTTACTTTAGATCTATAAAGTTACTAGTCTTCAGGAATCCTTTCAAAGCAAGAGTCATATCAGAAAAATTGTAATCTTGCATTATACAAATAGGACAGTAAGTAGGCAGAGCTGCAAACACACACACATACATACACACACTTTGCCAAAGGTAATAATTTAAAATTCCTTAAGTATATATTTTTTATTTGTTTAGAATTCTTTATAATTTTACTTCAGTTTTATCCAAAGCTCTATTAATAAGCCTCTTAATGTTTGGAGAAATTTAAGATTTCATTCATTTATTTATTTGAGAGAGAGAGAGAGCATGCAAGCAGGGGGGAGGGAGAGAGACAGGCAAACTCCACACTGAGCACAGAGCCTGTCGCGGGGCTCGATCTCACTACCCATGAGATCATGACCTGCGCCAAAATCCAGAGTCAGACGCTTAGCCACTCAGGTGCCCCAAGAGAAGTTTATAACAAAGACAAATGTCTAATTACAAACAATTAGTTAAGTAAGTTGTTTGTAAGTTGCTGTAAATTTATGCTTTATGCTATATGTTCATAATTTTTGTTGTACAGGCCTTTAGAATATACACACACTTTTTAGTATTTTTTGTAAGCTGTACATCAGAGTGCAGCATTAGTTATTTTTAAAGTATGTAATGGTGCAGGGCAAGCAGTCACCATTATAATTAGGTCAGGTATTGGAATAAACAGACAGTTCGGCATGGAAAACCAATGGCATGATTAGTGGTATCACGTTTGAAAATGAAAGTTAACTATGTGGTGAACCTCTCAGCCTGAATAAGGGGAGTTTGACTAATTTAGGAGAGTTTTTTGTAGCTCATTTCACTAGCCTTGGTGAGGTAGCCAGCATACCAGGCGTGTGGGGTTAGAGAGGGTGAAAGGATAAATGAGAGAATGGTTCTTGTAAATAGTTTCATCTCTTTTAATTAAATGTAGCCATATGCTGTTGATAGCTTTCTATCCTTGGACAAAGTCTCACATGAACATTTTCAGTGTGCATTTTTCTTTTCTTTCTTTATAAAAGTCTGTTTTAATTACTCTCTGGTTAATTCCAGGCTGAATTAAGCAAAAATCTCATTTCTTCTCATTCATGATGTTTGTGGTTTTGGGGGTTGGCATTAGGGAGGTAGATGGGGGAAGTGGTGGTAAAGAGAAATTTATAGCTAGAGGGAAAATTCCACTTAACATATGACTCAACTGAAGAACAAAGAAATCATAGTTGCAAGTAATCCAGGATTCAGTCCAATTAAAATCCTTACTGTTTATCCTCTTTCCATGTTTCAGTAAGATGGGTCTCTTATAAATATGATCATCTAGTTAGACTCAAATGCTGCATGCTGAGACAACTGCATCTATGTTTCTGTCTAGCAGTAAATGCTTTCTGCCTTCAAGCTGAAGCTTATTTAGCCTGGCTTATCTGGTGCTGCTGTAGCAACCATCAGTCTCCAGGCAACTGAGGCACATTGACCTCTCAGTTGAACTGAGTGCAGAACTACTTCAATTTAGCTGCCTGAGACAATAGTATTGGTATTGAATGTGCAAAATGTGAATTTTCTAGGCAATGTGCGAGGGAAATGATACAAAAATATTTAGAATAAATTGAATGTTTAGATAGGATTCTTAAAATTGCGATGTACTTGGTAATTGAATCTTCTCTTCAAAATGACAAGTTTATTTCTGTTTAACTTTCATATAGGCTCTGTTTATTTTCAAATTGCACAAGTCATTGTGCTTAGATAATCAAATGGTAGTCTCTTATTTAGGGTTTCTTTATAGGTAGTTGATTAGCAGTGCTATAAGTGGGTTAATTAAAATTATCAATATTTAAAATTTAATTATAGACATCTTGTTACAGTTATTAAGAAAACCATCACACCAGCAAGCAAATATTTAAAAAATATAACTCAGAGAATGGAAATGTTAAATTTGAATAATGTTATGTCTCCCTCACTGTCCCCCAAAAAACTTACTGAAAGTAGTAGTTTTTTGTGACTGGCTTGGTGCCAGCAGGATGAAAATCCAGAGGTCATTCTTGATCTTTCTGGCCTTGGTTTTTTAAGTAAGATAGACGGGCCTCTTGTTGGACTTATTTGCTGTCTTAAGAATTGTTCCCTGGAAAGTGGTCAGGGAGGTAAGATCAGGAAGAGCTTAATAGAAATTAAAAACTGAGAACAGAATTGTGCTTTTAATGGGGGGAGAAAAGGAGACACTTGTAAAATTGTAGGGAAAAAATTGATGCTTAGCAGCTCTAATTAGAAAAAACCTTGAAAAAATGTTTGATAACTTAGTTTTAGTTCTTCAGTATTAAACCCTTTTATTTGATATATTTTTTTAGAATAATTATTCTTTCACAGATAACAGCAATATAGTTAATAGTTTCTTAACATTATTAGAAGACAGAACTACTGTCCATGTGATTTTTTTTTTTTTTTTTTAATGATGTGCTCTGCCCTTGTGTCATGAGTAGAGGTATAAATTAGTTTCTGTAGGTGTATCATTAATTTTTCATTTTGCCTTTCCAATTCCACTCTGTCTCCTAGTTCTGCATTCATTCTGTTTGTCTTTTGGGAAAATTCAGGTGCTTTTGTTTGAAGGATGATTCCCTTAATAGAAGAATTTAAAACTGAAAGTAATGAAAAATGGTTGTATTACATTATTTTCTGCATTCTGGGTTTTGCTTTTGGGCACCGTCTTCATGTAGATAATCTGGTTCCTTGTTTACTCTGTTACTATTATAAAAAATAAATTTAAAAGTAATTTATTATTTTTTTAAAAAAAGATTTTATTTATTTATTTATTTGATAGAGCGAGAGAGCACAAGCAGGGGGAACAATAGAGGGAGAGGGAGAAGCAGGCTCCCCGCCAAGCAGGGAGCCCGATGCAGGGCTCCATCCCAGGACCCTGGGATCATGACCTGAGCCGAAGGCAGACGTTTAACCATCTGAGCCACCCAGCGCCCCTAAAAGTAATTTAAATGAAGGAACTTTCGGGCGCCTGGGTGGCTCAGTCGGTTGAGCGACTGCCTTCGGCTCAGGTCATGATCCTGGAGTCCCGAGATCGAGTCCCGCGTCAGGCTCCCTGCTCAGCGGGGGGTCTGCTTCTCCCTCTGCCCTCTTCCCTCTCGTGCTCTCTGTCTCTCATTCTCTCTCAAATAAATAAATAAAATCTTTAAAAAAAAAATAAATAAATGAAGGAACTTTCAAGGTTTATTTATGTGATAATTAGTAATTGCAGGTGTTTAAGTATTTTTAATGTATAGTTAATTTGATGACTAATGTTTTGCACATTTCTGTGAGACTTTTACTTCAGTCAGTTTTGACTACTTTATTTTCCAATATGATAACTTTCGTGTGTGTGTGTGTGTGTGTAGGGAGACTTTTACTTCAGTCAGCTTTGACTACTTCATTTTCCAATATGATAACTTTCATGTGTGTGTGTGTGTGTGTGTGTGTGTAGGGCGTTGTCTTAGATGTAGTAGTCCTCAATTTCCTTTCAGATGATGTCTGTACTTCCTTCTATTTGAGAAAATGGTTCAGTTTCCCAGGCAGATAGACCTGACTTCAGAGGATCTCTGATTTGATTGGTCAGAATGAGAAGTTTCATCTTTTATGTTTTAAATAATTTCATAATGACTTGTAATTTTAAGGATGTTAACATTCTGAGCAAAATAAGTTTGTATGAGTGCTTTGTTTATAATGTCACTTACTATTGGGCGATCAAGAGGTTAAGTAACTACGCAACATCACATGTCTAGTAAGTAAGTGATGGAACTAAGTTTCGAAACAAGGCAGTCTGACTCTGGAGTCTGGTCTCTGGTTTACTAATCATTACCATAAAAATTAATTTCCCAGTGATGTGCCTGTGTGTCAAGAGGTATCTCTTTGAAAAACACTGTTAGGAATTTTACTGTGTCCATTTGTGTGACACAATGCCAAATAGCAGAAATTTGAGTCAGAAATCTTGTTTTCCAGGAGCATTGCTACTCACTAGTGTGACTGAGCAGATCTTTTCAATTTGTGGGTGTCAACTTATCGTGTGTGTAAAATCGAGTACTTTAAATACCTGTCCTACCTGCTATGAGGACCGGTATATTACGAAGTTCAAATGAGAATAAGTACTTTGTAGACCATAAAGTACTTTGGATTTAATGGTTATTATACTGATGTTAAAATTATTATAGGACTCTTAGTTTCAGCTGTTACAGAAACAGCCTGTTTACCAGTGAGATAAATTGTACAGAAGCACTTCCCTTACTAAAAATAGTATTAAAAATTTTTCTGTTAAAATATATAATTCCATGTTAACATAGATAGATGAAATTTAGCCATTTTAGGTTCATCTGTTGACTGAGGTCTTTACAGTTCTTAATTTATTTCAATAGCTGCTTTGGTCCTAGGGGACTTAATTTTTTCCACAAAAGATGGGTGATATATTGATTAGGTATTAACCAGTTAGGAAACCTGCTTAGGATTGGTTGGTTATTCTATACAGTTCTGTTGTCCAATCATGAGTGTTCAGTGATGGTTTAACAACAATTTAATCCCTCCCACTACTTTATAGAAACTCAATTGTGGTGCATTTCAGCATTAGCCTAAACAATGGTTTTGAATACGTTAAGCTCCTAACAATTAGGGAGCAGTTTGGGGCATTGAATAATGTGGAATGATGCAATTGAACCTGACAGCTTTAACAGTCAGCCTACTCATGGGACCTGAAAGTTGTTCACACTTGGTTTCATCTCTCATCACACGCTGAGTATTAAAGCCTTACTGGTGGGAGCTGACACAGAAATGGGGTCTGTTATCAGAATATGTTTCATAGTGCAAAGTTTGAATTGAGTTGAAGAATATATGAAACTTTCCATTGTTCTCTAATTTTTCCTGGAAACTTTTCTAGTCAAATTGTGTTTGCAAATTGAAAAAATATATAAATTATCATTAAAATATTTGAATCCCTACATTATATTTGCAGTATTGCTGTGTTATTATAGAATACATAGATTAAAATATCATTGCATAATGAGACATACTATCTAGTTTTTCTCAAGGAAATGGGTTTTAATCTTTGAAATATAGCTGTATTAATATGAAAATATAATCGATAAATGATATTCTCTAATGACGTTGATAGAAAATATGGAAGTCATAATAGTGTATGAAAGAATTTTTAAAATAAGCTAAAATTTGAATGCTTACCATGTGGCAAGATCTCTTTATAAGCCCTATATACTAGCTCAGTTAATTCTTGCAGTATTCTTATGAGGTAGATGCTATTATTAGTTCCATTTTTACCCATGGGAATTGAAGACAGAGAGGGGGTTAGCACCTTGCCCAAGGTGAGAGAGCTTGATTTATGGCAGATACAGTGATGATGAAAAGTTTTTTCTTCTAAGAATATATATGAAACTGAAAATTTTAAAAGTAATATTCAGTTTAGTGAGTCTGACAAGATTTTGGAAGAATGTATTTTTTTTTTTTTTAAAGATTTTATTTATTTGACAGAGAGAGACACAGCGAGAGAGGGCACACAAGCAGGGGGAGTGGGAGAGGGAGAAGCAGGCTTCCTGCCAAGCAGGGAGCCCGATGCGGGGCTCGATCCCAGGACCCTGGGATCATGACCTGAGCCGAAGGCAGACGCTTAATGACTGAGCCACCCAGGCGCCCCTGGAAGAATGTATTTTTAAATCATATGCAGGGTTGGAACGCTTGAAGAAGCAGCTGCACTGTGTTTTAGAGCTTGTTTGACTTCAGTGTTTATTGACAGGTTAATTGTGCATTTAAGAAATGTATGAAGGTTCATATCCACCTCTAGATGATATATTGCTGTGATACTTTACAAAGGTGAAATTTTTATAGGTTCTGTTCTCTCAGACTTAATTTTTGTTGTTTATTCTGTATTATTCTGCCTTTACCAACATTAGGGAGAAAAACAAACCCTAAATGAAAACATCCACTTTTAAGTCTGATATTCAAATAACTGAGTGGGCATTAGCCTGACTTTTTTCCTACACAACTAACTCTTTTAGAAGGGGCCAAGTACCTAGGAATTTGGTAGAGTTACTTTACAACTAGAGTTCTTTTAAAAACTTCTCTATGGTCATAAGCAGACATTTGGAATATAGGAGTGAACTGTTATCAACAGGGGAAATTTCAAGCTGAAATGTCATTTTAATCTTGTTAATATTTTTATATGGTCTGTGAATCTACTTAGGAAACACTAAATTTCCTTGATTTGCTTGAATTTGAATACTGCCATGGTAGAGACCTGCATATCTTTCTAGATGTTTTAGCATAATAACTTATTCTAAATTTGCTTAGGGTTGTTGGACTCAGGCACCTAAACACATTTTTTTTTTCAAAGTGGCTTAAATTTACCTCAATAATTGAATAATTATTCAATTTATTCTTACTCTACTTGCCTTTGGGTCCATCTTGTAAAATAATTAATACTTCTCTTAGGCGTTTACTAAAGTATTAGAATAAGTGTCATATAACATCTTGAGTGGAAGTGGTTCCTTTCAATTATTAATCTAGAGAAGGGAAAAAAAAAGTCTAAGATATATATTAGAAGTTTATTATGGCAATATGAACTTACAATATTTATTAAATATTTTTATCTTGATCTAACCTAACACCTGTTTTCACAGGTTGAGTAGATGATATGATTTCAATGGGACACCATGAAGTCAAGTAACCAGTTTGTTTTATAATCATTTTTTTTTAAAGATTTTATTTTTATTTGCGAGACAGAGTACAGCAGGGAGAGGCAGAGGGACAAGCAGACTCCCCGCTGAGGGAGGAGCCTGACTCGGGGCTCAATCCCAGGACCCTGAGATCATGACCTGAGCCAAAGTCAGAAGCTTGACCAACTGAGCTGCCCAGATGCCCCTATAATCATTTTTTCTTTTAACTTCTTATTTTAAATTAATTATAGATGTATATAGAAAAGTTGCAAAAGTAGTAGAGTTCACAGAAAGTTTTGAGTCTATAAAATGTCTGACATTACGTGTATGCTTTCTTCAGTGAGTCACCCCCCCCAATGCCATTCTCATTTACCCTTCTTCATTGCTACTAAGTAGTTGTAAATCTTTTCACTAAACTGGTGGGGGGTTCTTGGCCCTGAGGTGGTAACGGAGTTATCATGGGTTCCCAACATTAACCATTCTAAACATCATTTCAGAAGTATTGGCTAAGCAGTGTCAGACATTTGTGGATTCTTTATTGACTCATATTACCACTTAAAGTGTATTAATGACTTGAGTTTTAATGTAGAGTGGTTTAGATGTTTTAATACACCACAAAATGCTACCTGATAAAATTAATAACTTTTCATCTCTTTCCAAAGTTTCTGGTTTCAATAAATGCAATAATTTTTTAAAAACAAACTACCAGATAATTTTTACTCATTCAGGGAATTTGGGAAATTAGTCATTTAGGATAATGAAGAATATATTCCCATTTTAGGTTTTTATTACTAATTTTACTTTTGCCTGGCACCTTTGCAAAATAAATACTTTCCTTTTTTGGAATTATGCTAAAGATGATTTAGCTTCTTCTTGATGATAGTCATTATGCAAATCAGTTATTATGCAGTACTGCTTTGCATTTTGATCTTTTAGTATGGTGGGCTAATGTGTGATAGAATAACTAAGATAATTTGAAGACTACATCAAAAAAATGTGAAGCTAATAAGGATAAATATAAAGCCCTTGCAGAAAGAGCCCTTCCTGAAAAAGTGTTTTTCTGAGGAGTAGGATCTTTTGATTCTTATCAAGAGACTAAGACAGCTCATAAAACTGATAATTGGAACTAAAAAAGTGGTCCAACTGGTACAATATTAGTTATGTTTCAACCATTATAGATGACTGCATGAAAAAGGAGAGTCAGAAGGCTGAGATACAGATGCTAAGGCATTTAGATGTCCATGTTCTTTGAGCACCACCGCAGCAGCGCTCTGGAACATGCTCATATTTTTCTCTTTCTTCTTAATACTGTTAGCTGTTGATTTCTGCTGCCAACAAATGTCTCAAGAACTTTCTACTTCTAATCTTTTATATGATTAGCTGATCTTTTTAGAATTATATCTAGAGTAAGAGCAAATTGGTTCTGCAAAGGGTATTTTTAAGTGTATGGTATCTGAGATGTTTACACATGGGACTGGTAACATCTGGTCTTTCTGTTTGTCTGTTTGGTAATTTTTCTTACCTTAAGTTATTTTGCAAGTAGCCAAGATTTCCAGGTAGTTGACTTCTGGAGATGTAAAAAAATCTTAAGTATATTTCTATTTATGAATTGTGTATTTTAGTATGCTGTACTACTAAATACATGGTATCTAGTATGATCTTGAGGTTAAAATTATGCCTTACCTTTTACTGAGGGCTAATGGATTGTTAAACAAGACTTCATAGTACAAACTTATTTTTTTTTTTTTTAAAGATTTTATTTATTTGTTAGAGAATGAGAGAGAGAGAGCATGAGAAGGGGGAGGGTCAGAGGGAGAAGCAGACTCCCTGCTGAGCAGGGAGCCCGATGTGGGACTTGATCCTGGGACTCTACTGAGCTGAAGGCAGTTGCTTAACCAACTGAGCCACCCAGGCGCCCCAAATAGTACAAACTTACTTTCTGTACACATCTTTAAGAAGAGGAAAAATGAAACCAAAAATTGACCAGTTAAACTTAGACATGAAAGAATGAGCTAGAAAATATACCCTTTGAAACAACGGAAAAACAAGGACAGGATTCTACATCACAGAGTATTTCTGTGAATTGTAAAGTCCAATTTTCATGCCCAGTAAGTTGGCTAGAGGCCATATATAATGTCAGGGTCTGAGTCTTTCCAGAAACACAGTTTATTTTCTGTAATATTTTGCTCGTTATAACCACTGTGTTGTCTTGGGTCTCTTGTGTGCAGTTGTACATGTTGGTGTGTCCCCCATCTTTTTGTTTTTGCTGTTACTCAGTTTCTTTATATTAGAAGTGCTTCAATCCTTTGAAATTATTTTCCAGAATTCTGTTCTGATATAACTGTACAGTGATTTCATTTTTATAAAGCTTAAGTTGATTTCACTCATGAAAAAGAATATGAAGTCTACTTTAAAGATTTGTGGTTCTGTTAAATCTGAAAAGTATTTCAGGCTAGTAATAGCCTTCTTTGAATAACAGTATTTTGTGTACAAGAGATTTGCTCTCAAAATGCCACATTTTAAGGTTATAATATTCTTAGAAAGTGGGAGAAAGTATTCACATCAAAGAAGGCATTTTTATTACATTGGATTATGCAAGACTTTGGCCAGCCTCCTTAGCTTCATCTGTTTAAGGGTTCATTTTCGCTTGTTTGGCACAAGTCCCAGTAGAGGCCTTCAGAATTGTGGTTAGCAACATGAATGAATTACAAACTTTGGACCAGCTCTCCAGTTAGTGGAACTGGCTTCCTGCCAAAAAGACAGTGCCTTATATGGGGTCAGGGCAAAGCTGTGATTCGTTGAGCTCTGCATTGTATAGAAAACATACTTGTGATGCCTGTTTGCTTTCTTTTAAAATAAAAACAAAACAAAACAGAAAAAGCAGCAGGCTTCCAAGTCTATCAAAATAGGAAGTAACAGAATAGTGTGCAGGTTTTACTAATGACAGAGTTAAGCAATGGAAATATAGCTCTGTATAGTTAAAATAGTAAAAGTAGAAATTGGACCTTTTGACCTCCTTCGCCAGCCTGTGATGTAAGTAAGAGACTGAAGCATTTGTTAGACATCTGTTGTCTACCTGCCCTTATTTTGTAAATGGTTTAATAAGATTAAATAATTAGTCATATGTTCACATGGTTACCATGCCATTGGGTTTTTGTTAGTGACTAGATATTCTGAAATTAAAGCAAGAATAACCTTGTGCCAGTCTTTATTTTTTTTTTAATTTGGAATTATGTGACTTTTCAAAAACTGAAATGTTGGAATGGTAAAACAAGTAAGAATGAAATTTGCTCTTCAGAAAGTCAGGAATGTTTGCTTATATTTTTAGGTTGGAAAAAATAGTTGCTAGGTCTATTAGGAGGAAAAACATGAAGATATTTTCAAGTATAATTCATTTATCTTTGTAATTCTTTTCATTTAGGCAAATACCCTATCTGGATCTTCTCTTAGTCAGGCACCATCTCATATGTATGGCAGTAGATTAAATCCAAGTTCATCAATGGCAGCTCTTATAGTTCAGTCTGAAAACAATCAAACAGGTAAGTTTTCAAGAATTTTTTTTTTTTTAAGATTTTTTTATTTATTTATTTGAGAGAGAGAGAATGAGAGATAGAGAGCACGAGAGGGAAGAGGGTCAGAGGGAGAAGCAGACTCCCTGCTCAGCAGGGAGCCCGATGAGGGACTCGATCCTGGGACTCCAGGATCATGACCTGAGCCGAAGGCAGTCGCTTAACCAACTGAGCCACCCAGGCACCCAGTTTTCAAGAATTTTTAAATTCTCCCCCAATGTAATTCCCCCACCCCCACCATTGGCTCATTTTATTTGAAAAGTCTAAAGGTGTGGTTAATATAGGATTATGCTGCAACCCCCCCACCTTAACCAAAAGAGTCACAGTTGGAAGTAAATAGTGCGCTTTGCTGCAAAATAGTGATGTGCTTTTTTTACTGTCTGAAATGTAAATGTTTAAGCAGAGCCATCAGCAGGCAGGAATGCAACAATGTCTCCTGTGACTTTTGTGATTGATGTGTTCAGTTCTCAGTTCTGTGCAATGAAAGTAACATAACACTGGGCTTTTCTGTGAATAGCCTAAACCTTTATTTGCATAATTCATGAAATTGCATTACACAAACTTGGTTAAAAAAAATCCTGTTAGAGAATTTCTACAGTGTTTAGTAATCCTGTGAATTTTTACCAGTTGACATTTTGTAGCATTTGCCTCTTGTACTGTTTTAATGAGCCACTGGATTTGCTTTGTTTCATTCCATCCTTAAGGATTTGTTGACATGTCCAAGTAGTCATGCCTGTTTGGGGGGGAGGGAATGGGTTTAGCAGTTCACCAAGAATGGATCAGTCATGTCTTTACCCTTTAAGGGTCAGAGGTTACCTGACTCAGAATAAGGGGAGGACAATCTTGAAAGAGGCCAGATAGGGTGATTTTAGAAGGAACTGACTGTAGGAGAAATACAAGTTACTTTTCAAGCAGAGATACTTGGTGTTACTTAAGAATTATTTTGAAGAAATTAATTTTTTCCTTTCTAAGTACAGAATATTCCTACTTGTTTTCATCAACTTAAATTTTTAATGTTTAATTTTATTCTTGCTGTGAGGATCCATGTAATATATATAATTTTAGTTATGGTGTGTGGCCGTGTAATACATTATGCATTTTATGACTTGTCTTGGGATGCAAAGTGTTAAAAAATACAAAGCATAAGGATTTGCTGTGATAAGCATACAGATTAGCTGTCCACAGCTGTGATTCATTACTTTAACCGTAGAAATTAAAAGTGGCTGAGGGGAGGGTACTGCAAATGCAAACCACGCTTCTGTGCTGTAAAATTGAAAGGAATGAAAGAACGGAACATAATCCATGGCCTTCTACACCCACAAAAACGTGTAGGGACAACGCCTTACATGCCACAGTTCAGCAATTCTGAACTAGCAACATACTAGATCTTCTACTTTCGTAGTAACTGCAAAGATAGTGGTAAAGGTTTTATGTATGTTTTAGGAAAAATCAGGGCAAGAGCTTAAAACCTCTTATCTAGTGAGAGTCACTTTATCAGCTATGAAATATTTACACTGCAGATCAAGATCTTGGAGACAATAGCCGCAGCCTTGTTGGCAGAGGAAGCTCACCCCGAGGAAGTCTCTCACCACGGTAAGCATTATTTACTCTGCAGAGTGTCGGCAAAGGAAACATTTTGAGATTTGGAAACTTCTTTATCTCCTATTAGAGCGTACATTTGTGAGGCTGTAAAAGCATTCTGTAGATAAGAAGCATGTCTGGACTGTCCAGAAAAATGATTCTAAATTAATTTGAATATTAAACACATGGTTAGATTTCTAAGCTTTTAAGAAGACATCCCTTTTCTTAGATTTCCAGTCAGTTTCAACTCTCTTGTTTTTATCATTTGTATATTTAGCTGCTGGTACTATTAAGTACATTAATTTGGCTCATTCTTTTTGGTCATGAAATAGTCTTTAAACCTCTTAAAGCAACAAGACTCAAGGCTTTCAACTTTGGGTTCCAGTTTTAGCTCTGTTGTGGGCAATGCACTTAACCCTTTCATCTCTAGTTCCTAGTTCTTGGGGCTCATTTCTAAAATCCCTCTAGTCCTTGAGGCACCTGGTTGGCTCAGTCAGAAGAGCATTCAACTCTTGATCTTGGGGTCGTAAATTGGAGTGCCACATTAGGTGTAGAGATTAATAAGAAAAAAATAAACCTTTGGAAAAAAAAAATCCCTCTAGTTCCTAAAATTGAATCTAAGTATAACAAATTATTACATTGTTCTTTGAAATGGTCGTAGATACTATATGGTAGAATCTAGGTACCTTGCATAATGTATATAAGGTTATTCCTGTTAGCAGAGGTTGAATTTCTCTGAGCACAGTCTAAGTGCCCCACATCTTCTGTTCTCAGTGGGGGAGTATGGCAGAGGGGAATATTGTATCAATTTATAGAAAACGATGGAACTTTAGGCTGTGGCTCTCTTTTTATTAATTGTATTCTACTTTCAATTTCTATATCTTCTTTCAGTTTGTTTTCTCTCTGCTTTCTAATTTTGTAAACTCTGCCTCAAGCATGGTTAGACTGGGTGAGAATGGAGAACAGAAGTAGGTAAAAGCCCATTCTGGAGTCTTTTTTCAACTGTGGGAAATGAACATTTTTCAGCTATGGGAACTTAAAAATTCTATTAAAAATAAAGATTTTTATGCGAGGATACCATGAATATCTGTTGTTATATTGCTGATATATTGGTAATGTCTTAAGGAACATCAGTAATCTCTAATTTTGCTATTTTCTAGTGGTACATCCAGTAGTGTCTTTTCCTATAAAATTCCTGGGTGACCTAAAAGTAGTATTATTTTTCCTAATTGAACTCTGGAGGAAATGAAATATTCCTTCTTTTTCAACTAGGAATCCGAAGCACACACTGATAACATCAACTGACCTAATCTATAATTTTATGCTGTGATTATTTCTGTACTATTTTATTCCACTTTTTGAAGAAGAAAACTAATGGGCTTTTGCTCATATGTTTAGTGGAGGAAGCATTTCTGTGTTCCATTCTTAAACTTAAAATATCCTAGAAGCTACCCAGAAATTTTGCAAGATCCCTCAGTGCTATTTTGCTTAGCATAGTTCTTAGTTTTTCATTAGCTAAGTGGATAAAACATTTAAAACAAAAAATTTTACCAAATTATTTATAACATATATTTCCAACTTTATATTACCCTTTAAAAACAGCCTGAAATGTAATAACCTAAATTATCCTGGCATAATGTACTATTTGGAGAGGATGGTCAACTGTATGGAGCACGTGATGTTCACGTGTAGAATAAAAAAAAACTCATTTGTTTAACTTGTTGAAAGAGATTTGGTAAAGAAGCACACTGAGGCAGTGGCAGAACACTAGTGGATTGTTAGAAGACCCGAGCTGCGCCCAGCTCTGCCCTTTACCAGCAGCGTGTCTTTGCCCAGGTCACTAAAACTGCATGGTGTTTCCTCATATAGAAATCGAACCAATAAGCCAGGTTTCGACTTCTCAGTAGGTTGTTACAAAGATCATATGAGATAATTATGTGGAAACACTTTGGAAAGGCTAAAGCCCTTTACTAATGTATTATGTTAATATGGAGGCTGGAGAGCAGAAGTGACCACCTTTGCTAATTTAAAACAAAAAATGGATGAGAGAACATTACATGTTCATCTTAATATAAGTAATATTTGTTTTGGAAGACTTTTGATTAAGTTAGTACCACTTGAAGTACAGATCCAAGGCATTTTAGAAAAATTTGTATAAAGGGTTCAAATAAAAATTACTGTGGTCTTGCTAATGCTCCTTAATCCTGTAAATACTAGAAAATCCGTATTTTTTACTTTATAACAAAAGGCTCCTTCAAAATTATTAAAAATTTCTTTTTACTGGTATTTGAGATTCTGTTGGTTGTAAATTAAAATGTTTTCTACATTATTATAATTGTACAATGTTACTCTGATATTTTATATATTAAAGCAGAATGGTGAACTCTTCTCTTCTGGCTAATTATTTTAAAGTTTTCTAATACTATCTTTCCCCCTTTTGTCTAAAGCTGTATCAGTTCTTTTACAGCCTATTTCAGAGATTATTGGGGGGGGGGTGTTTATATTTTCTAGTGGTTTTTAATTATTGAGTATAGCCAGCTATTCCCCTGATTTTATAATTTGGGGAGGAAGAATGGTAATTACTCAGTTTTAGGGTGGATTATGGTTTTATCATTCTTCCAGCATAGGCAGCCTGGAGTTAGAAGACTTACAGGGAAAGGGTCAGCATAAGGTAAGAAATGTGAATGCATTCTCTTTCTGTTTAACCTGAAAATTAATATTTTCAACAGATCTCCTGTAAGCAGTTTACAAATTCGCTATGATCAGCCGGTCAACAGCAGTTTGGAAAATCTGCCTCCAGTAGCAGCCAGCATAGAACAGCTTTTGGAGAGACAGTGGAGTGAAGGACAGCAGTTTTTATTAGAACAGGGTACTCCTAGTGACAGTAAGTATTCTTTTCATGTCTTTAAAAGATGGACGGACAGACAGATGGATAGATGTGGCAGTCACACTTTATCAGTAGCAGTGAAATTATGAAATATGTTTTGTAAAATACGGCAAGAAAATGTAGTGTAATGGTTCAATAGAACAGATTCTACAGTTTTACCACTGGATTTGAATCTTATCTTTACCTGTTATTAATGATAGGATCTTGGGCAAGTTTCTTAATGTGTGCATTAGCTCCCATTTGTAGACTGGGAATAATAATGTACCTGTATCGTAGTGTTGTTTTGAGTATTAAATGGCATAAAAACTGTGAAGAACATTGCCTAGCTCATAGTAAGCACTGATGTGTTCAGTGGTTATTGTTACTGTTTTGAATTATTTTAATATTGGTACTTTGTTCTTACCAATTTTTAAATTTTACTAAAATACATGAGTTATATCTTAGCTTAATTGTTTGAAGAAAACTTGGCTTACCTCTGGAGAATTCATTTTAAAAAAATGCATTTAGTCAGGGGAGCCTGGGTGGCTCAGTCCATTGAGTGTCCAACTCTTGGTTTCAGCTCAGGTCATGATCTCAGGGTCGTGAGATCGAGCCGCACGTCAGGCTCCTCGCTCACTGGGGAGTCTGCTTGAGATTCTCTCCCTCTCCTTCTCCTTCTCTCCCCCTAGAAATAATTTTGAAAAAAGTAAAAATAAAAATGCTTATAGTCAAATACATTCAGCCGTCTTCTTAATTTTATAATTTGGATGAGAAAATAAGAATTACTAAATTTATATATATTTTGTATTATTTATTAAATTATGTAATATATGTATTTTATATACATATTTAGTATTTTTTCAATGTTAAGTATTAGGGAGGATCCTGGGTGAAAAATGCTAAAAAAGCAAAGTTACTATAAGTGGCAGTTAGCTGGGGAAGTGGCCTCATGTTAAGGATATACATTTTTAGGGAAAAAATAGATAGTTTTTATTGTTTTGGGATATAGGCTTTTACTGCTTTATTGTATCAAAATAAAACATTTTGCTTCTTGTTAGTAGACAAGTGCCGTAAATTGATATTTTCATTTTTTTGTGTGTGTGTTGTTTTGTTTTATAAATGGTGCCTTGACGGAAAAATGCTAATTGTGAGGAAATTCATGCCAGGATAATCCTTTAAACATGATAGCTGGAGGACAGGTTTAGCTTAGTCTTATTGCATCTCATTTGGGTACACTGAGGGTTTCTTTTTAGCATCTTGAAGAGGAGGGATAAAAGTTAAATCCTTGGGAAATGACCATATATGTCTGTACCACTACACTTGTGTCTTTTAAAGGCCCTGAGGGCATGTTAAACAAATACAGCTTTTTACTATGTGTACGTAGAACTTTTAAAGTGTCCGTCACCCTGGCATAACTACTCAGTGTTGTCAGTTGAGAGGTCTGAGTTGTGGAAGGAATTGAAACTGTATTTGAGGTGATGAGGCAGGACAGAAACCGCCTGCTCGCAGACGATCGGCTTTTCTCTGGGAGCTGGGAGTGGGGGTTGTGGTGCGTGCACACTGCTCCCTGCTGGCGGATGTGTGGATCAGCATGCCGAGCGCTGGGGCTGGGAGGCTTCTCACTCCGGGTCTGGTGACATGCTTAGCTTAGCCAAGCAGCACACAGAAACTTGTGCTCTTTATTGTGGTGAAGGCTACTGGTGATTCTTTCCCATTTTAAATATGATTTTAATGAAAAATTATGGCAGGCACTTTGAATTTTTAATTAGGTTTTTATTTTGGTGAAAATAAGATGTCATCATTTTTCTTTGAGAATGGAAACTACCTAGACCAGATGGGTGGGTTTTTTTGATAGGTGGTAACAAAGTTCCCAGAAGGTACATCTAGGAACAGTATCCCTTTATGCTTATATATACACATAATATATTGTGGTCTATTTATATCTATGTATAAATTTAGAAATAAAACCTGGTAATTTGAGGATGCTTTACAGAATTTCTGCTTTCCTATTTTAACTTATTTTTAAAGTTATTGACACTTCGGTCTGTAAAATACTTAGTCCTGTGTGGGAACTTGTCTTTATTAAAACCATCCAAATGTTTGCTAGTTTTAGGAATGCTGAAGTCATTACACCAACTTCAAGTTGAAAATCGGAGATTGGAAGAGCAGATTAAAAACTTGACAGCCAAAAAGGAACGTCTTCAGTTATTGAATGCACAGCTCTCAGTGCCTTTTCCAACAATAACAACAAATCCTAGTCCATCTCATCAAATGCATGCATTTTCAGCACAGAACGGTAAGTGTGAAAATACTTATTGCATATCTAAGGAAAGTAGGATCGACTTTCAGTATCTTTTTCATAATAAGTGAATAGTAACTGGTTACCAGTTATATGAAGAAGTAGAAAAGGAATGATAGGTTATTTTCAAAGAACATGAAGAATCTGTTAAGTGATCAACTTGAATTTGCTCTAACTTCTTTAGTGCGTAATTTAACTATAATAGTTATTTAAATGCGTAATGATCTCTTTATTGATTTAAAGCCATAGTATTCAATAGAGTTATAGATTTTTCCCTTTAAACTGGTATTAGGCATAGCAAGACTTAATATTTAAGTGTTTTTAATGTGGGCTTCAGGATAAGCTTTTAGATAAGCCTTTAATCTTACACATAATGTCATTTAACAGGGTAAATAGGCTTCTTTTTGTCTTTTATTATTCTAGCTCCTACCACTGATTCCTTGAACAGCAGTAAGAGCCCTCACCTAGGAAACAGCTTTTTACCTGATAATTCTCTTCCTGTATTAAATCAGGTAATTTTGGTGTGGTTAGTTTCATTTCTATGTTTTTCTTAACGAACAATAGTATATCACATTAAAAGGTTTAAGATGATTTTAAACAGTTTTGCTGTGTTCTTTCTTACTTAAGTTCCTATTCTTTCTTACGTTAGGACTTAACCTCCAGTGGACAAAGCACCAGCAGCTCTTCTGCTCTTTCTACCCCACCTCCTGCTGGGCAGAGTCCAGCTCAGCCTGGCTCTGGCGTTAGTGGAGTTCAGCAGGTCAATGGTGTGACAGTGGGGGCCCTGGCTAGTGGAATGCAGACTGTAACATCCACCATTCCTACAGTGCCTGGAGTGGGTGGAATAATTGGAGCTTTGCCAGGTAACCAACTGGCAATTAATGGCATTGTAGGAGCTTTAAATGGGGTTATTCAGACCCCTGTCACAATATCCCAGAACCCTACCCCCCTCACCCACACAACTGTACCACCTAATGCAACACATCCAATGCCAGCTACACTGACTAACAGGTAAGAAACGCACGTAATAGATTTTGGGTTCTTTAGTGCAACATATAGTACCAGCATTGTCCATGCTTTCAAATTGGGGTTTTTAATGGGCTTCTTGTAGATGTAATCAACAAGAAATGAAAATCTAGCAAACTTCTAGATTAAGTGTATTATTCTGAGAGCCATTTATTTTTGAAATTTAAGTAATTCAGATTAAAACAAAATTAAATCACTTTTAGTAATAAAGCATTAAATATGTTCTGTGCTTAAAATTTCATTCTTGATCTGTGTTATCTCCCCTTGTATATTGCCTTCATGTATCATAAATTTTGAAGAAAATATTGTAATGACGATTGCATATGAATGAATATTGATTTCTTAAAATTTAGCTATGCAATTTTGCTAGTTTTATAATTAAAAATTTTGATACAGGATGAAGGCCTAGATCAAATTATCTTGAATTTCCTGTGAGTGAAACTGTTTCATGGTACTGGAGTTTCATTTGACTGTTTGTTCAAAATAAGGGGACTAAAGCCATGTTGTTACTGAACATACATTTGAGGAATAAATCGTTTTAAATGGATTTGCAGTGGATACTAGTAAACTATTTTTCTGGCTCCCTTTTCTTTGGTGTTTAATTTTACTCTCCATTGGGACCATTAAAAAAGGTTAGGTAAAGTCAATTAGTAGATGGGATTTTTTCCTTGTTTTACGTATATGCTATTTAGTGTGGGTTAAATTATCCTCGAATAATTAAAAATTATTACGTGCGTGTTATAAACACATTTAAATTTCTATCCCATAAAGTACTGAGTGCCTTCTTGGTTTATAATAAAAAGGAAAACAAAACATTTCTTGACAATGTGAATTCTTATTTACCTGTATATACACGAGAGAGAAAAAAGAAATTTGTATGTGATTGTTATCAGAAAGTATTATATTTAGAGATTTGACTTGTTAACTCATTAAACACCAAATTGAAAAGTTGTTTTTCATTTTACATTTTAAGAAACATTAAAGATATATAGTAGAAAGTAAGAATTTTAATCGTTTTTCAGTGCCTCAGGACTAGGATTACTTTCTGACCAGCAAAGACAAATATTTCTTCACCAACAACAATTTCAGCAGTTGTTAAATTCTCAACAGCTCACGCCAGTAAGTTTTTCCTTTTGATAATATTTGCTTTTTATTAGGAGCAAGTGTTCTAGGCTGTAATAGGCATTCAGCATGGGTACAGACTTACCATTTTGTGAAATAGCATTATCGGATGCACAGCCCCCAAAATAGTTTGTCTTGCCATTTAGTCTAGTCCGTGATACCTATAGTGACATTATATTGATGCATTTACAAATTTTAGAACATACACTGTGAGGCTCTTGTAGATTCTGGTAATGTGGTGCTGAACAAGACTTTGTATTTTCATGGGGTTTCATTCCGACAGTGGAGGTGGACAGTAAACAAATGCGTGGGTGTAGTGATCGGCACCGAAAAGAAAAATGAGGAGGAGGAGAAAGGGATAGAGGAACAGTGGGACAGGGGCCGCGGCTTAGATAGCAGAGTCTTGCCTCTTTGAGTAGGTGACTTTTGAACACAGACCTGAATAAGAGTTGAAGGAACGTGCATTTTTGACACGGGGGAATGAATGGAAGAGCAGCATTGAACAAGACCGCATGTGTTTGTTTTGAGTACCGGAAAGAAGGCCGGCATGACTGCAGAATAAGGGAGAGGCTGGTGCAGGGGAGAGAAAGTCACGGGTGGGCCTTGTTTGGCTGTCTGTGGCAGGAAATTTAGGTTTTGCACGTGATGAAAAGCCATTAGTGATTTGTTTTTTAAGTTTTCTATCGTGGAAACTTTCAAATGTATCAAAATAGTATATAGTATACTAGTTTTAATAATTACCTCAACTTTAAAAATCTTGTTTCATATATCCTCACTTTTTCTTTCAGGGCTATTTTAAATAATTAGTTGGAAGATTTGAGCAGAATAGTGACATGATAACAATTCACATTTTTTAAAGATTAACTTAGCTGTTGTATGGGAAATTGTATGTGTTGGGAGGGGAGATGGTAGCAAAAGGAGAAACAGGGAGGCTATTGGAGTAGTCCAGGTAGAAGATGGGGTATCTTAAATAGCAGGATCAATGTGGGGGAAAACCATCTGGGATTGTGTATTTTGAAGATAAAACCAACAAGACTTGTTTGTCAGACGTTGAAGGTAAAGAAGAGTCCTGTTTTAAACAATGGGATGTTGAGTTTTACTGAGATTTGGAGGACCTGGAGGAACAGCCGGTTTTGGAGAGAAAGCAGTTCTGTTACAGACGTACTAAGGTGGAGATGTCTATTTAGATGTTCAAGTGAGATGTAGACCAGACAGTTGTGTGAGTCTGGAGTCCCGGAAAAGGATTCAGTTGAAATATACATTTGGGGTCATCGCTGCATGTATGATACTTAGATTTACAAGATTTTATGAGATCAGTAGGGAATGAGGACTGATGTCTGAGGACTGAGCCCTGGATATACTGGAAGAGGAACACAATCCTAGTAGAGGATGTGGGAAAAAAGTGACCAGTGAGTTAAGAGAGGAACTGAGAGTGGTATCCTTGGCTCCATGTGAAGCAAATGTATCAACAAAGGAAGGACTCGGCTGTATAAAAATGCTTCTGGGAGGACAAGTAAATTGACCATTGAATTTGGCTGTCTGGAGGTTTTGACAATTGTGGTGAGAAGTAAAAACCTCCTCGAATGGTTCCAAAGAAAATGGCAGGAGGGGAAGTGAAGATGGAGTATTGGTAGCTCCAGACACTTCACTCTAAAAAAGCAGAGAAATGAGCAGCTAATGGAAAAAGACATGGTCTAAGGGGGAAGTTTCTATTCACTTTGAATATGACAGCATATGTATATGTTGGTGGGAGCAGGAGAGAGGAAGGGTAACAGCAGCAAAGTTCTTCAGAGGGACGGAGAGGGAGGGGAGTGGCGAGCAGCATCCCACTGTATGAAGAGGGCAGGCAGAGCAGCTGTCAGAGGGTTTTTATGACAGGAGTTTGAGGAAGCCCACTTTCAGTGTTTTCAATTTTTAAAATTAGAATTAAGGGCATCGGGCGCCTGGGTGGCTCCGTTGGTTAAGCATCTGCCTTCAGCTCAGTTCGTGATCTCAGGGTCCTGGGATTGAGTCCCACTTCGATCGGGCTTCCTGCTCAGTCGGGCGTCTGCTTCCCCCTCTCCCTTTGTCCCTCCCCCTGCTTGTGCTCTCTCTCTTTCTCAAATAAATAAACAAAATCTTTAAAAAAAAAGAAAGGCATCAGCTGAGGGAGCTAAGAATATTGGTGGTCAGATGAGAGAAAAAAATGTGGAATTAGGTATCTTGGAGAAGAGAGGAAGAATTGACTAACCTGGCTGGCTCATTTAGTAGAGCGTGCGACTCTTGGGGTTGTAAGTTCGAGCCCCATGTGGGGTGTAGAGATTTACCTAAAAATAAAATCTTAAAAAAAAAAAAAAGATTGGAAGTGTGTGGCTCACATGCAGAGACATTCTGGCTGGCTTTGTGCAGTCATAAACTTAAAGCCAGATGGGTTGATGTATTTGTGCAACTCTCTCCAGCTCCATTTCCCTAGCGTACTTCGTTGAGTTAGACTGCTTGGAAAATGCACTATTTAATTAGCTCAGAGTTTCAGCCTTTGTTTGTAATTTCTTTCTAAGTATTTACCCGGAGTGCCTGGCTGGCTCAGTCGGTGGAGTGTGCGACTCCTGATCTTGGGGTTGTGAGGCGGAGCCCCACGTTGGGTGTAGAAATTACTTAAAAAAATCTTTAGGGCGCCTGGGTGGCTCGGTTGGTTAAGCATCTGCCTTTGGCTCAGGTCAAGATCCCAGAGTGCTGGGATCGAGCCCCGCATTGGGCTCCCTGCTCAGTGGGGAGTCTGCTTCTCCCTCCCACCCCTCCTCTCTGCTCGTGCTCTCTCTGTAGGTCTCTCCCCCCTCAAAATAAATAATCTTTAAAAAAATAAAATTTTTATATATAAGTAAATAAAATGTATGTGCCCATTTTTTTGCTTTAGTCAAAAATATATTGAAAATACTAATTTTGATTGTGGATCATCGTTTTCAGTTACTGTTCTTACAATGGTATAAAGATAGACTGTATATAGGGGCGCCTGGGTGGCTCAGTCGTTAAGTGTCTGCCTTCGGCTCAGGTCATGATCCCAGGGTCCTGGGATCGAGCCCCGCATCAGGCTCCCTGCTCCGCGGGAAGCCTGCTTCTCCCTCTCCCACTCCCCCTGCTTGTGTTCCCTCTCTCGCTGTGTCTCTCTCTGTCAAATTAAAAAAAAAAAAAAAAAAGATAGACTGTATATAAATTCTTTAATGATTACACTAAAATGTGATCTTGTTTTCTTATCTCTCATCTTAATACGAAGTACTAAAATTGTTTATTTGGGGTCCTTCCTCTTAATCAAGATTATTATTAGTAATAATACATGTAGATGACTCATTTCTAGAACATGGTTCATTAAGGGGGTTTTAGCACACATTGTTGCTCAGAGACCACAAGAACTGAAGTTGTTTAAATTCTGTCTTTTCTTTGTCAGCCAAGATTGTGGGGTGAACTTTGTTCGTTTATAAGCAGCGCATTTTCTTCTAAGTCATCCTGACTTCTCCCATCTTAAGAAAAACTCTTGCTTGACCCTCCTCCCCCCACCAACTGCTACCCTGTTTTTCTGCTTGCCGTCTTCTCCCAGATGGCCTTCATACTGCTAAGTCCAGTAGACAGTTGTTGTTCTTCTTACTTGATCTGGCAAAAGCATTTGACGGAGTTGATCACTCCCTCCTCCTTGAAACACTTTCTTCCCTTAGCCTTCAGGAGCCCACATTACCGCGGTGTTCTTCCTGCATAACCATTCATTCCTCTCTTCCCCTCAACCTCTCACTTTCAGAGTAACCTAGTATTTTAGTGATCTCCTCCAGTCATAGAGCTTCGATTATCATTCTCCAGTCCAGCTTTAAATATGTGCGGATGTTACATCTTCAGCCCAGGCCCGTTTCTGGAGTTTCAAACTTCTGTATCCAACTGCTTTCTTGATATCTCCACTTAGATATTTTAATAGACATTTCAAGCATAACATGTCCAAAACTGAACTGCTAATCTGTCACAAACCTGCTCCACACGTAGTTTTGCCTACCTCTGCCAAAGGTAACACCAATTTATAGTTGCTCAAGCCCAAAACCTTGCAGTCATTCTTCACTCTCATCTGACGCCTCACACTGAATCCATCCAGAAGTCCCAAGTAAGATTGTGTCACTCCTCAGCTTAAAACCTTCCCCTGGTTTCCCGTATTACTTTGAGTAAAAGCCAAAGTGTTCATGGCCCACCACCATGAGGCCCGCATTCTCCCCTTGTCTCCTCCTTGTTCACTTGTCCCCAGCCTGCCCCTGGTCTCCTTGCTATTCCTTGATCACAGTGGATATGCTCCCACATAGTCCCTTAGCACCGGCTGTTCCTTCTTCCTAGAAATCTCCTCCCTTTCCCCATGTCCATATAGCGAATTCCCTCCTTGTCTCCAAGTCTTTGTTCGAGTGAGAACCACCCTGACCTATCTGAGATTTCCACCCCCCCATACTGTCACTCACACATTGCTGTTTACCCTGATCCTTACCAATAATCATATCCTAACATTTTTGTTGGTCTCTCTGTCTTCCCCTTCAGGCTGAGCACAGAAGGGCAGAGATTTTTTTCCTCACTCATATGTCTCAGAACAGTGCCTGGCACACAGTAAACACTCAAGAAATCAAATACATACTTGCTGCAAAGAATAGTCTCATAACTACACCAACGAAGCACTCTTTGTTGGCATGAATGAGAACTTTAAAAGTTATTTTTATGTTCCCAGAATTGGGAATGAGAATGGCCCACATTCTAAAGTCAGATTCAGATAACTTGGACTTCTAAGTTGCCATTGCCCTTAATTATCATGGATAACCCAATTTGAATAGAGGTCTCCTATATTTGTTTGCTCTGTTTTGAAAATAAGCCATTCAGTAGTGATATTGACATTTTATAATAGATGGTTATTATCTAGTGCACTATATTTTTCCAGATAAGATAACTTGTTTTCTTTCTTAGTAGTATAAATGTGACTTATATTTAAATATCTAATATTAAAGTAAAGAAGAAAATAGAAAAGTCAGGCTTTACTGACTGCTGAATTCTATGACTGGGAACTCATCTTCTCCCACATGTTTTTACCAAAGGAACAACATCAGGCCCTTCTGTATCAGTTAATGCAACAGCATCACCACCAGCAGCACCACCCACCTGAACTACAGCAGCTCCAGATCCCCGGGCCAACACAGATTCCAATTAACAACCTACTTGCAGGTACTCAGGCGCCGCCACTTCACCCAGCCACCACCAACCCGTTCCTCACCATCCATGGCGATAACGCAAGCCAGAAAGTAACGGTAAGTATCTTTGCTTTATTATTAATCTAGGGAAATAATAAAAAGAATTTTATTGATTAATCAGAGATGACTGTCTCTTTAGCTTTTCTCTCTTATTTAAAAAATATGTATATATATATATATATATATATATATTCCCCTGATAATTTCTTCTTAAAACCAGTTGTTTCAGCAGCTGGGTATTGTAAACATGAAGGACCCAAGCCAATTTATATATCTCCTAAGTACATTAGTTTAAATTTGTGCATACGGTTTGAAGGACGTTTTATAATTCACCAAATTGGAAATGAAAATGTATTTTAGTTATAGTAAGTGGTATGGGACAGTCCATTCAAAAGATAATAGTTGGTACTTTTTGATGAACTTTTGTTCAGTTAATTTGTTTAATTATAGAACCAGTCTAGATAATTTTGGAATATTTTTATTACTTTGCTTTAAAGTACTTTGTAAAACTGAATCATATTTATAATAAAATTAATATATAAATTTTAGGGCACTCCAGTTACTCTGCCAGATTAATTTTAAAAAGAAAAGTAAATCATAATGATATTTGTAATGGAATTTAAATTATTAATTTCATTTAAGCGATAGCCTCTTACCTTTTCAGTGTACCAGTTAAGGTAAATTAAAAATGGATGCAGGAACAGTGTACTGTACATATAGGAGCACACATTTTAAGGCTGTTTCTTTCTATTAATTCTCCTCTTCAATTAGGTCTACTTTACTGGAGTATAAGTGTTTCCCCTAAATTCGAGTTCAGGGCAGAGAAGGATATTGGGATATAGAATGGAGACTGGACGTCAGGAAAAGGAAGAAGGGAAAGAATGAGGTGGGAGACTTGGCAAATCACAGTGTGAAAAGTCACAATGTTTGCTATTTCCCATCACTTGAAAGCTTGCTGTTTACTGTGCTGTTAGTCTTCAGAAACTTTAGTTTGTATTGAGTAACAAGAGTTGGTTCAAAATGCAGGATTAATTGGTTTTCATCAACTCTTCAATGCCTTTGTTTGCCCCACTGTCTCTAACTTCCTGATTGTGAATACTCCTGTCGCTATCATAAACCTAGTCACCTCTCCAGTGTTTTACAGATGTGGGAAATTTCCATGAGTCTGTATTAATTTAGGGATTTTTTAATACTGTTTTTTCCTTTTTCAAATTTTTTCTTGCATTAAAAAGCAAACTACAGGCATACCTTGGAGATAGTGCGGATTCAGGTCCACACTACTGCAATAAAGTAAATATTGTAAAAAGTGAGTCAGATGAATGTTTTTGTTTCCCAGTGCATATAAAAATTATGTTTACATTATACTGTAATCTGTCAAGTGTGCGATAGCATTGTCTAAAGAAACAAAGCACATACCTTAATTTAAAAATGCTTTTTATTGCTAAAAAAAATGCTAACCATCATCTGAGCTTTCAGTGAGTTGTAATCACTAATCATAGATCCCTGTAACAAATATAATAATGAAAGAGTTTGAAATATTACAAGAATGACTAACATGTGACATAGAGATAAGAATTGATCAAATGCTGTTGGAAAAGTAATACCAATAGACTTGCTTGACACAAGATTGCCACTATCCTTCAGTTTGGGGGAAAATGTAATAAAGTGATGCTTAATAAAACGAGGTATTTTTACAAGCTACCTTTTCCTGAGTGATACAGTATGGAATGTGTTTTTTAATGGAAAACTACAATAATAAATAAGAAAAAAAGTAAGCACTATTAAGTACCTAATGGGAGAAAAACAAGGCTGGGAAATAATATTTATGAGTACCCCACTGTGTGCCAGCCATCTTTGTTAGATAACAATAGTATATGTGATTTCAGTCTTGAGGGACTTTAAAATTTTTTTTATAGATCAGTAAAAGGAGACTCAAAGAGTTTAGCTTAAGGGACAAATGGCACATGTGGGATCAGAACCCATGACTTTGTTAGTGCATAAAAATTCATTTTCCCCAGTACCACGTAATTACTACTGTGGACAAGTCAATTTGGGGGATGATTTCTACATCCATTCTCTATGAGTTCTGTCCTTTCAGATGGGCCCTTCTGTCTTCATATACTGCTGAAGTTAATATAAAGCAACTGGTAATGTTTACTAGTAAACTCATGTCTTTATATTGTGCTGAAAAGTAGTCATGCCAACTTGTAGAAAAAAATGAAATCGCCGTATATACCACCCTTTATCTCCGTTATAATTCCAATTTAAGAGACGATTACCACCAGTGTGGACCACGCATTCATTTACCTAATGCCTTTGATTTTGTTTAACTGCAGAGACTTAGTGATAAAACTGGGCCTGTCACTCAAGAGAAAAGTTGACACTTGAGAAACCTCTGGATTGCCTCACCTGCTGCTCTAGCACTTCATCTGGCTGCCGTTGCAGCCCTCCTACACCCATGAAGAAATGCGACAAGAAGTGAACTGCACAACAAAGGATTAATTGCCACAAGGACTTGCTTGTAAGGCTTTGATTAATTTTCTTGTTGCTTTGTTGCACTGAAATGGAATTCCCATATATCCCCTATCCCTCAACCCAGATTTTTTTGAACTTTGAAAAAAAAATTTAATAACTAACTTTTGTCAATGAAATAATTTACATGCAATGAATTTATCAACCTAAGAGGAATTTAATATAGTTGGTGCACAACTAATTTTGTTATAAATTGGAGAGACGAACAGCAAAACTAAAGACTTGTTCCATTTATAAACTGATTTTTGTTGTACAAGTTAGAATATGAAGTACAATCTTTTGTTTGGGTTATAGTATGCTCGCTCTGTGAGTCAGATCTTAAGACAGATTTTAAGGAATTGTCCAATATTGTCTATTGGAGTTTTATTGGTTAAGTATTGCAAATTAATAGGTCATCAACTGGTACTTGGCAATCTTTGTTATAAAAATTTCTTTATAATGGGATTTGGCCAGTTTTGGTAATCAAGTTAGGATGTAATGTCTGCTTCTGCTAAAGGTAATTTTCTTTTGCTAAATACTTTTTTTTTTAATAAAGTGCTAAGACCTACTCATATTTTAAAGTAACTACTCATATTTTGAGTTAAGTGAGTTTTAAGGCTGCTGGGGGAACCAGATCAATTCAAAGTGAAAGATTTCTTTCAGAAAGAGGGGCCGCTCTGGAAACTGCTGGTAGGGTTTGGCCTGAATCAAGTGCCTATTAGTACCTCCATTGTGTTGAAATGGCTCTAGACAGCTGAGCTTGCACTATCGTCAGTCCTTGTACGTACGTAGTAGGAATAGTCCTTGTTGCACCAGCAGCCTTCCCCATGGTTCTGCCTTTATTAAAAACTTTCTATGCCACTGTAGATAGCTCAGGCAAAACTATTACCTGGGTATTTATCCACTAATGAGTCACAAGGAAAATGAGTGGATTTGGTAAGATTTTTTTTTTTTTTTTAAACAACTTCCCATTTACTGACAGTGATTTCAAACGAAACAACTACAGTTCCTGAAACAGGTGAAATTTGTATTTACAGTCCTTACACTTTGGGTAGCCACACTCCTGGTGTGACAGTATAGCAGAGTATAAATTGAACAATTGGGGATGTAATCATTGAACTGTTCTTAAATGCGTGAATTATTAGTGGAAAAGACCCAGCTGTAATTAGACCTCCACTGTGTACTTAGCTGGAAGAACATGTTAATTCTGCAATATGTCTCTTGGTTAAACATTGCACAGTTCTTACCTCATTTCTGTAAATAAGGTTTTGTGAATCTGTTTTGTATTGTGAAAAATTCATAAAATAACATTGATATTTTGATTTGTAATATTTCTAATTGGTAGATTTAATTGAAAAGTAAAATTAATTTATTTTTATATGTTCAGGGGAATTTTAAAGAAGTCAAATCTTTTGTAGATAATTAAAAAAATCGGTGTGGTTTATTTTACTTATTTAACCCACTGGTTGTTATTCTGTAACAATTTGTATAAATGGTAAATTTTGAATGTGTTGTTATTTTACCTAGATGTAAAATTCCACATGTATTAAAAAAATGTACAAAGTTTTTGTTAATAAAATTTAATAATGTTTATAACTCTGTGCCATTCCTTTTTCCAGTTTTATTAAGATATAATTGATATACAGTACCATGTAAGCTTAAGGTATACAATATAATGATTTGACTTATATGTATTGTGAAATGATCACCACAGTAAGTTTAGTTAACATCCATCATCTCGTGCAGATACGAAAACAGGAGAATGAAAAAAAAAGTCTTTCCTTTGTGATGAGAACTCTTAGTATTTACTCTCGTAACAACTTTCAAATGATCATACAGCAGTGTTAACTGCCTTAATACTGTACATTACATCCTAGTACTGATTTATTTTATAATTGGACATTTTTACCTTTTGACCACATTCATCCAATTCTCTCTCATCCCAGCCCTGCCCTCTGGTAACTGCAAATCTGATCATAGGGTAGCTCTATTTTTGACTTTTTGAGGACCCTCCATGCTGTTTTCCACAGTGGCTGCACCAATTTATAATCCCACCAACCGTGCACAAGGGTTTCCTTTTCTCCACTTCCTCACCAGCATTTGTTATCTCTTGTTTTCTTAATAATGGCCATTCTAACAGGTATGAGGTGATATTTCATTGTGGTTTTCTTTTGCACTTCCTGATGATTAGTGACGTTGAGCACCTTTTCATGTACCTGTTGGTCATGTATATCTTCTTGGGAAAAAACGTCTATTTTGGGTCCTTTGCCCATTTTTTAATTGGATTATTTGGGGGAGGGGTTATTTGTGTGTGTGTGTGTGTGTGTGTGTCTTCTTTTGAATGGTGTAAGTTCTTTATGTATTTTGGATATTAACACCTGAGCTGATATTTGGTTTGCAAATATTTTTTCCCATTCCACAGGTTATCTTTTCATTTTTTGCTGATGGTTTCTTTTGCTGTGCAGAAAGTTTTTATTTTGATATGGTCTCACTTCTTAAAATTTTGTTTCTTGTACTTACTTTCAGTTTCATACCCAAAAAAATCACTGCCAAGACCCATGTCAGGGAGTTTTTTTCCTATGTTTTCCTCTAGGAGTTTTACAGTTTTGGGTCTTACATTTAATAAGTCTTTAGTTCATTGCAAGTTATTTTTTGTGAGTTGTGTAAGATAGGCATTCGGTTTCACTCTTTGACATGTGAATGTCCAATTTTCCTAGCACCATTATTGAAGAGACTATCTTTTCTTCATCAAGTATTCTTGGCTTCTTGGCTCCTTTGTGAAATACTCATTGACCATATATGTTTGGTTTTATTTCTGGGCTCTTGATTCTGTTCCTTTGGTCTATGTATCTGTTTTTAGGCCAGCCATACTGTTTTGATGATTGTAAGCTTAAAAGATATCAGGAAGTATTATGCTTCCCACTTTGTTCTTTGTCAAGATTACTTTTGCTATTCTGGGTCCTTTATGGTTAAATATGGATTTTAGAATTTTTTTTTTTTCTACTTCTGTAAAAAATGCCATTGGAATCTTGATATGGATTATACTGAATCTGTATGTGGCTTTGGGTAGTTTGGACATTTTAAGAATATTCTTCCAATCCATGAATATGGGATACCTTTCCATTTATTCCATCTTCTTGGAATTTCTTTCATCAGTGTCTTGTAGTTTACAGTGTAAAGAACTTTTACTTCCTTTGTTAAATTTATGCTTAACTATTTAGGTATAAATACTTAAGTTTTGATGCTATTGTCAATAGGATCATTTTATTTATTTCTTTTTCAGATAATTCATTGTTACTGTATAGAAATGCTACTGACTTTTTTTTTTTTTAGAGAGAGTATGTGTGCATAAAAGTGGGGGGTAGGGGCAGAGGAAGAGAGAGAATCTTAAGCAGGCTCCACACCCAGCGTGAAGCCCCATGGGGGGCTCGATCTCATGACCCTGAGATCATGACCTGAGCTTAAATCAAGAGTTAGATACTTAACCAACTGAGCCACCCTGGCACCCTGAAATGCTACTGATTTTTATATGTTAATTTCATATCCTTTAACTTTACTGACTGATTTGATCTAATAGTTTTTGGTGGAATCTAGGATGCTCAATACTATGTTCAATAAGAGTGTTGAGAGTGGGCATCTTTGTCCTGTTCTTAGTCTTAGAAGAAAAGCTTTCAACTTGTTGCTATTGATGATTTTTGCTGTGGGCTTGTCATTTATGACCTTTATTAAGTTGAGATACATTTCCTCTGTACCGAATTAGTTGAGTTTTTATCATGAATGGATGTTAAATTTTGTCAAATGTTTTTTCTGCCTCATATGACCTTGAGATGGTCATATGATTTTTTTCTTTCATTCCATTAATGTGATGTTTCACATTAACTGATGTGTATATGTTGAACCATCCTAGGTATAAATCCCACTGGATCATGATGAATGATTTTTTTTTTTTATGGTGAATGATCCGCTGAATTAGGTTTGCTAGTATTTGCATCTATATTCATTAGGGATATTGGCCCGTAGTTGCATTTTCTTGTAGTGTCCTTTCTGGCTTTGGTAGCAGGGTGATGCTGGCCTCGTAAAATGAATTTGAGAGCATTCCTTCCCCTTTAATTTTTTGGGGAAGAGTTTGAGAAGGATTGTTGTTAATTCTTTTAAATATTTGGTAAAATTCACCAATGAAGCCATCTGGCCCTGGACTTTTCTTTGTTTTGAGATCTTTGATAATGAGTCAATCTTACCAGTAATTGGGCTCTTCAGGTTTTTTATTTCTTTCTAATTCAGTCTTGGTAGATTTTATGTTTCTAAGAATTTTTCCATTTCTTCTAGGGTATCCAGTTTGCTGGTTCATGATAGCTTTTACGATCCTTTGTATTTCTGTGGTGTCAGTTGTAATATTCTTTTCATTATAATTGTGTTGAATTGGGTCTCCTCTCTTTTTTCCTTGGTTAGTCTAGCTAAAAGTTTGTCAGTTTTGTTTATCTTTTCAAAGAACCAGCTTGCAGTTTTGTTCATTTTTTCTCTTGCTTTCCTGTTCTCTGTTTCATTTACTTCTGCTCTAATCTTTATTAGTTCCTTCCTTCTGCTCACTTTGGGCTCAGTCTGTTCTTTTTCTAGTTCCTTGAGGCAGAGTTAGGTTGTTTATTTGAGATCTTTGTTTCTAATATAGCTGTTTATTGCTATTAGCTTACCTCTTAGAACTGCTTTTGCTGCATCCTATAAGTTTTGGTATGTTTTGTTTCCTTTTTTATTCCAAGCTGCTTTTTTTTTTTTAAGTTTTATTTATTTATTTGACAGAGACACAGCGAGAGAGGGAACACAAACAGGGGGAGTCGGAGAGGGAGAAGCAGGCTCCCCGCTGAGCAGAGAGCCCGAGCTGCTTTCATCTCTCCTTTGGGGGTGCCTGGGTGGCTCAGGTGGTTAAGCGTCTGACTCTTGATCTCAGCTCAGTTCTTGATCTCGGTTGTGAGTTCAAGCCCCATGTTGGCCTCCACACTAGGCATGGAGCCTACTTAAAAAAAATAAAAATAAAATAAAAGTAATTTCTTCTTTGAATCATTGGTTGTTCAGAGAGCATTATATAATTTCCATATATTTGTGAATTTTCCAGGGTTTTTTTCTGTTAATTTCTAGTTTCATACCATTGTGATCAGAGAATATACTTGGTATGACTTCAGTCTTCTTGAATTTGCTAAGACTTGTCTTGTGACCCAACATATCATATGTCCTAGAAAATGTTCCATGTGTGCTTGAGAAGAATGTATATTTTGCTGTTGTCAGAAATTTCTTTATATGTCTCTTAGGTCCATTTGTTCTATTGTGTTTTTCAAATCTGCTGTTTTCCTTATTGATTCTTTGAATTATCTATCCATGTTGAGAGTGGGTATTACAGTCTCCAATTATTATTGTACTGATGTTTATTTCTCCTTTTAGCTCTGTTAGCTTTTGCTTTATATATTTAGGTGCTCTGATGTTGGGTGCATAAGTATTTACAGTTGTTATATCTACTTGATGGATTGACCCCTTTGTCACTATTTAATGACTTTTGTTTCTTGTATCATTTTTAAGGTCTATTTTTTCTGATGAAAGTATAGCTACTCTTGCTTATTTTGTTTTGGTTATCGTTTCTTGAAATGCCTTTTTCCATCTCTTCACTCAGTCTGTTTGTGTGTCTTTAAGGCTGAAGTGAGTCATTTGTAAACATGTAGTTGTATCTTTTTTAGTCTATTCAGCCATTCTACTTACTTTGGAGAATTTAATCCATTTATGTTTAATCCATTTTAGGTTATTGATGTTATAGTTTACATATTTTTTTATACTGTGTATTCAGTAACAAGATTATTGTCATGGCAACTTTTACTGTTTGCTTTTTAACTTTTAAACTAGAATTGTAAGTGAATTTCATACACTATTACCATATTACAGAATCTTTGATTATATGTTTACCATTACCAGTGAGTTTTATACTACCTTTTAATGTTTTCATGATGTTAATTAGTATCATTTTGCTTCCACTCACAGAACTCCCTTTAGTATTTGTTGTACGGCTGGTGGTACAAGTGGTGATGCACTCTGTCCACTTTTGTTTGTTGTGAAAAGTCTCTCTCCTTCATTTCTGAAGGACAGCTTCATGTATAGAACTCTTGATTGATGGTTATTTTGTTTCATTATTTTGAATATGTCCTCCTATTTTCTCCTGGCCTGAAATGTTTCCTTTGAGAAATCTGCCTATAGTCTTAAGGGGTTTCTGTATGTAACTTCTCTCTTTCCTTTTATTGCTTTCAGAATTCTTTCTTTGTGTTGGACTTCTAACAATTTAGTCATAATGTGTTTTGGCGTAGCCCTGTTCAGGTTCAACCAATTTGGCATCCTTTGGGCCTCATGGATCTGGATGTCCACTTCTCTCCCCAAGTTTGGGAAGTACCAGCCATTACCATATACTTTCTGTCCTTTTCTCTTTCTCTTCTCCTGGAATTCCCATAATGTGAATATTGTTGTGTTCCAAAATTCCCATAGGCATTCTTTACTCTTTTTCATTCTTTTTTCTTTTTGTTTCTCGGACTGAATAATTTTGAACGTCCTGTCTTCTATAGAGGTCACTGATACTTTCTCCTGCTTAGTCAAGTCTGCTTTTGAAGCTCTCTATTGGTCATCATGTTTTTAAGCTGTAGGATTTTCTGTTTTTGTTATTTTTTTAATAGTTCTATTTCTTTGTCAAACTTTTCATTTTGCTCATGCATTGTTTTCCTAATTTCATTTGGTTTCTCTGTTTTCTTGTAGTTCACCAAAGTCTGAGTATTATTCTCAATTCTTTGACAGATCATAGATCTCTATTTCTTTAGGGTCAGTTATTAGAGTTTTATTAGTTTACTTTGGTAGTGTCATGTTGACCTGAGATTTGTGATCTTCCTTCCTTACATGGGGACCTATGCATTTGAGTAAGTAGTCTCCTTTTCTGGGTTTTACAGGTTCACTTAGGCAGAGACAATTCATCAGACAGCTCGCTTTAGGTTTCTGAATGTGTCTGCTGGGAATTTCCAGCTGTGGGGCCTGCTACTAGGGTCATTTTTGGGTGAGGCCATTGCCTTAGTCCTGAGGTCAGGAGTGGGAGCCCCGGGGTGGTGGGGGAGCTGTAGGATGGGCTCCACCATTGCCTGGGTTCTCTGGTCAGGCTTACTAGACAGTCAGGACTGGGTGCTATGCTCAGTAGTAGGTGGGGCTGTGAGTTAGCATCCCTGTCCCAGCAGCAGCAGAATGGGCCCTAGGGCCTGCAGGGCTCACTGGAGAACCTGATGAGACAAGATTATGCACTGAATTCTCTGGCCAGGCACGGCTACTGGTTTTGCTCTGCAGGCGGGGAAACCACAGAATGTGCTTCTGGTCTTGACTCAGGCCATCTGGTGAGGTCTCTGGTTGAATGGGGCCACTGGATTTGTCCTGTAGACAATCAGCGCTGCCTGCTGGAGGGGGGTTGCGCTTTCCAGGCCTTATGCCCAGGCTTTGTGTTCAGGTGGGCGGGCGTGGGAGTGAGCCCCCCCCCCCCGCCGCTGCCTGGGGGGAGTGGGGGAACTGATGCCGAGCCTGGCTAAGCTCTTTGTGGTCTTGACTCAAGCCAGTGCCCTCCCCAGGTGCCGCTTTTTGGGCATGATCAGCTCTACCTGCCCTCCTCTCTGAGCGCTTCCGGGCTACCCAGCTTCCGGGTGTTGCGGCCGGGCTCTCTGGTCAGGTGACGGGGAGCCGCATTCCGCCGCGGGCGGCCTGTGAAGGAGCTCTCCTCGCCGGGCTCCGGTCAGCCTCCCCGGTGCTCCCAGGCAGTCTCCGGTCAGAAGGGCCTGGGAGCTCTACTCCGCGGCGGGGGAGCTGTAAGTTAGCTCCACGGCCTGAGTGAGGGCCGAGCAGCCCGCCGCCCAGGCTCCGGCTCAGACCGGCCCAGCTCTGCCCACGAGCAGAGGCGCTGCTTGGGACTGCTCTTCAGGTGCTGCAGGTAAGAACTCGGTGGGTCAAGATCCAAGTGCTGGGTGTTACCGGTGCCTCCCCGCTTCTCTGTCAGATTGCCACGGTTGGCCCCACAGATTCCTCTGCGATCCCGTGGCTTGGAAGTGGAGTAGGGGTTTCCATGACGTGACCCGCGGTGCTGGGGTGGGGGCTGGATGTCCCCCCGCGCCCCACCCCCTGGCTGTCTTTTCCCATGAAGGAACCAGAGGCTCAGGGGAGACCTCGGAGCGGCGCTGTGCTGGCCTGGGGGGCGGCATGGGGTCAGCACACAGCTGCTGCTCTTACCTCCCAAGGCGGACGCTCCTGGCCTCTCGGGTGCAGGGTTACTTAGCCTCCCCCCAACATTCTAGGATTCTCTCAGTGGTGTCTTATTCCTGAATAATTGCTAGTTGTTTTATGAGGGAGGTGTGAACTCAGGAATGACCTATGACACCAGCTTGGTGACATCACTCTGTGTCATTCTTGTTTGGAGAGAATGAAGGCCCTGAGGACTGTTGGTGCCTCGGGTGACAGTTTATTCTGGTAGTTTTCGGGTGGGCCGCGTGCTTTGCAGGATTCATCTTGGAGTTACCTAGTTTTGCTCATGAGTAAACTTGATATACAATGTAGGATATTCTGCAGTGCAAACTGACCTTGTGTTTAAATCTTTGCGCATCATTACCAAGAGTGCACTGGGAAAATTGCTGTAATGCAAGGAGAGGAAAAGAATTACAGTGGAGATAAAAGGAAAATAAATTCCAGATGAAATAATTATTAGCACATTAATAAAGTAGTATTCATACTTGGTAAAGACGGCATTCCTCCTTATTAGTTAGCTTTAACCAGAGTCATTTCAATGAAAGAAATTTAAATGTCCTTAGTGGTTCTTGGGTCTTGGTATGCATCGGAATCACCTGTGGAGCTTCACCCCCCGCCCCGGTGGCCGTGGCCGAAGCGAGTGCGGGGGTCTGTGTGATGTGCTCCCAGTGATTGAGGGGTCGAGGAAACAAGGAAAACCGGCTCTGGGCTTCTAACTGTACTAAAGAGTGAAGTTTAGGTTCCCTGAGAGACTTCCTCTTCTAGACACAAACGGAAAACACCTGATTCTGGAAAGTCTTGTCTCCGGCAGCACTGAGGAATGTCACTCCGCTAAAATGACAGATGACTGATCATTAACTCCTGCCTGTTTCTCACACTCGGAGGAATCTAAACAAAAACCGGACTTGGCCATGCAGGTTTTCTTTTCAGAAAAGTGTGTCATTCACCTTGGCCGCTTATTTGTATAGTGTCTGAGTGTAACTACTCATGCTTTTGTGTCTTGCTAACTTACTTCATTGAAGCACTGGGTGCCTTCATCAGCTCCACCGCCAAGTACACCTGGTTTTCTGGGTTGCTGCTCTGTGGTTCCACGTGGTTGTTAGATTCTTGCTCTGAGAAGTTTCTGGGGAGCTGTTGCTCTTTCCCTGGCACTTGACCCTTGGAAAAGGGTGCTGTGCTTAGAAATGGGTTTCTATCAGCTGGTTCCTGTCTGGACTTCTGTGCATAAGTCCTGTGGGTGTGTGATCGGTGTCACGGGTCAAGAGCAAGCATTGAGAGTGAATGCCAAGAAAAACAAGTTGCCAACTTGTTTTCTTAAGCTCTCTGTCAACCAAGCAAAAGTAGGATCGCTGTAACCAGACTCTCCCCGAAATAGACAGGAGAGGCCCCTGGAATTGTGGGCCAAAGGTGCCTGCCAGTAAAATGTAATTCTGCTTTTAAAAGTAGGGGATGGGCTTTTGTTTTGGATTTTAGAATTCTCAGTGAGAACAGTACCATTAACCTTAGTTTTATTTACTGAAAATGAAACATACGTGGATGGCACCATCTTTTTGTGTAAATCGAACAAGGCCTTTCAAAATGAAGTCGTTGTGATCTTTTGTAAACATTTGGAAGCTGTTATATTTTTAAATGACTTTACCTGGTTAAAAATTCATGCCAACTGTTATTCCACTTAGAGTCCCATTCCTCACCTTGTTCTTGGCATCAAAAGAAACATCTCTTTCATACCGATAACTGAATGTTTACTGTCCTTTAAGGACAGTGAAGATTACTGTGAAGCGTGAGTGTCCTTTGTGAATTTGGTCACCGGTCAGGTTTGGCAGGGCTGTCTGAGGGGCAGACCCTTACATGCATCATCACTCCCTGCGGTCCACTCCCCCTGCTCCCGTCCCACCTCGTGTCCCTCCCCTGGAGCTGCTGAGCAGACCAGCTGTTGGTGAACAAATGTGAACAGCACCCTCAAGGTGCTTGTAACACAGTTAAGTGCTGGCCTGAACATACTTTTTAAATTACTGGTTATCATGACCACTTTTCCAAAAATTTGGGTACTAGAAAAAGAAAGGAAATGTCTCATTTACTCCATCATTCTACTGGCAATTTTTATATTAAAATATACACAGATAGCCAATATTCCTATTTTTATGTGTACTCTTCCTACAGAGTTGAATCATAGTACACACATAATTTTGTGCCCTGCTTTTGTCACGTAAATAAAAACATTTTAGAAACTGAATTTTGTATCTGGTGTAACTCAGTGATTTTCTGGGTCAGATGTGCAGTTTTCCCAAGTCCTGACAGGTCCTGTCCAACAAGTGTCAGTGCATCATCTTTATCTGAGCATGGGCTCTTCTAGAAAGGATGTTTTTTGATGACCAGTTTCTTGGGCCCACAGCTTGAAACCCTCATAATTACTAGCAAATCTTCCAATGGAAAGCCAAGGCCTTCTCTTGTCACCACCCAGGGATGTATCTGCTGGGGCAGGCGGGAAAGGGGTGGCACGCGGAGTAGGAGCTCCAGACATGTAATCTCCTTTGTTTCAGGGCCCAGGGGCCTAGGCAGTTAGGGGAGGAGAGAAGGCAGGAGAGAGCGAGGCCTGGTGCAGGACGGCCATGCAGCGCTGTGGGAGACAGGTTTCAGGGAGGTGGGTGTGAACTTCCCAAATGGTATCGAGTGGGCCTAGGACACGAGGTTGGAAAGGTGCTGTGGGTTTGTGAAAAAGAGCTTGTGGAGGGTCACCGGGGGGTTTCAGGAGCCCGCGGCCGGCGGAGGCTGCTCACCGCGTGATAAGGCTGCTAGCAAGGCATGGCGCGGGCAAACTCGGAGGGAGGGCAGATGGAATGAGGGGGAGGGCAGAAGGGCAAACGTATGTTTTCCAGATCAGGGTCGGTAAACAGCAACCCAGATAACTGAAACCAGTGTATTGTGACTTCGTTGGCATGGTCTTCACTGGAGATTTTCAAATCCCTTGAGCAGCTCAAGTGACTTGAGTTCAGTTTTCAGGTTTTGTGCACAGCGCTTGACGCGGTTTCTTGCAGTTTTAAGGCCTTGGGTGTGTAAGGACCGCAGCTCCCGGTCCCCCCACCCCCCCAGGGCCTGCTGGTTGGCCGGCTGCGGGGTCTTGCTGGGGCGGCAGGCCAGCAGGGACCCCCCAGCGAAGCCCGAGGGCAGGCTGGGAGCCCGGCTTCGTCGAACCCCTTCAGCTCGCAGCGGGTCCTGCGAGGCCTGTGTTGTTCTGCGGCTTACAGGCGAGGAAATGGAGGCTTGGAGAGGGCGAGCAGCCACCCAGCCGCCAAAGTGCCGGTCGCTACAGATCAGAACAACGTCCGAGGCGGGTAAGGGAGGAAGCACTCAGTGATAATTCCTCCTCCTCCCCCCGGATCCCCGGTGAGCATGGCACACAAGGCCCCTCGGAGTCTGGGCTCGACGTGGGGCATCCGGCTCTGGCCCCTGTCCCCGCGGTCCCCTCACCGAGGGCTCCAGCAAGCCCAGGCCCCGTCCTCCCGGGGCCTTTCCCAGGCTGTTGGCGTTCATTCTTGGGGTGCGGCGGCCTCGCATCTGCCGTTGGGGGCCCGCGCCGGCAGCTCCAGGCTGTGCCCGCCATGCCTGCGTCCCACTGCGCTTGGTGCAGAGCGGACCCGAAAACCGGAGAAGGGACACGGACAAGGTCACGGGAGGCCTGGAGAAGAAAGGCCAGGTGGGGTCTCTCGGCGGG